>NC_074667.1:78540351-78672851 GCF_029448725.1 Salvelinus fontinalis | reverse complement strand
TAAGGCCCATCCTTGACCTGTCCTTAAGGGCCATCCCTGATCTGTCCTTAGGGCCCATCCCTGACCTGTCAGTAGGGCCCATCCCTGATCTGTCAGTAGGGCCCATCCCTGACCTGTCAGTAGGGCCCATCCCTGACCTGTCCTTAGGGCCCATCCCTGACCTGTCCTTAGGGCCCATCCCTGACCTGTCCATAGGGCCCATCCCTGACCTGTCCATAGGGCCCATCCCTGACCTGTCCATAGGGCCCATCCCTGACCTGTCAGTAGGGCCCATCCCTGACCTGTCAGTAGGGCCCATCCCTGACCTGTCCTTAGGGGCCCTCCCTGATCTGTGCAGCTCCACTCCACCTCAATATTCTGAATAATTTACCACATGAAGTAGCTACGCATGAATGGACCAATCATGGGTGAGAAATACGACAATAGAATAACACTCAAGACAATTGGAATATTATTATCCCACAGTCATCAGGGCCTGTAATAGACTGGTCCCAGATCTGCTTGTCCTTTAGCGAACTACTCTGCTGTCATGCCAATGCCATACAGTACATGTTAGAGAAGTTGGCTAAAAGCACAAACAGATCTAATTCTGGGTCCAGTGTGAGTCAGTCTTGTCGTCCTGCTTTTGGGTACCAGTGGTTTACCCACAAACCACTGCAATACCAGGAAGAAGAACACACACACAATCACAGCACATTTCTTTCTCACCTGCACTCCCTCTCTCTCTCTCTCTCTCTCTCTCCCTCTCTCTCTTTGTCACCCTGTTCCCACTCACCACCTCTCCTCCCCCCCCCCCCCCCCCACCGCCCCCTCTCTCTCCTTCATATTCCTCTTTCTCGGGCCTCAGGGCTCTTGTTCATGGCTAGTCCTGATGAAGATGCGCTGGTGTACAAAACTCTGGAGCCACACTCCAACTGGCCCATGTTTGAGGACGTAGCTCAAAATAGCTACTTAGGTTTGTAGCTGGGAGTGAAACACACTGTAGACTTACCCTGCCTCTCCTGTCTACCCTTAACACACCGTAGATTTACCCTGACTCTCCTGTCTATCCTTAACACACTGTAGACTTACCCTGCCTCTCCTGTCTACCCTTAACACACCGTAGACTTACCCCGCCTCTCCTGTCTACCCTTAACACACCGTAGACTTACCCTGACTCTCCTGTCTACCCTTAACACACTGTAGACTTACCCCGCCTCTCCTGTCTACCCTTAACACACTGTAGACTTACCCTGACTCTCCTGTCTACCCTTAACACACCGTAGACTTACCCCGCCTCTCCTGTCTTCCCTTAACACACCGTAGACTTACCCTGACTCTCCCATCTACCCTTAACACACCGTAGACTTACCCCGCCTCTCCTGTCTACCCTTAACACACTGTAGACTTACCCCGCCTCTCCTGTCTACCCTTAACACACTGTAGACTTACCTCGCCTCTCCTGTCTACCCTTAACACACTGTAGACTTACCCCGCCTCTCCTGTCTACCCTTAACACACTGTAGACTTACCCCGCCTCTCCTGTCTACCCTTAACACACTGTAGACTTACCCCGCCTCTCCTGTCTACCCTTAACACACTGTAGACTTACCCCGCCTCTCCTGTCTACCCTTAACACACTGTAGACTTACCCCGCCTCTCCTGTCTACCCTTAACACACCGTAGACTTACCCCGCCTCTCCTGTCTACCCTTAACACACTGTAGACTTACCCCGCCTCTCCTGTCTACCCTTAACACACTGTAGACTTACCCCGCCTCTCCCATCTACCCTTACCTCCTGTGTTGGTTTACCCTGACTCTCCCATCTACCCTTACCTCCTGTGTTGGTTTACCCTGACTCTCCCATCTACTCTTAACCCCTGTGTTGGTTTACCCTGACTCTCCCATCTACCCTTAACCCCTGTGTTGGTTTACCCTGACTCTCCCATCTACCCTTACCTCCTGTGTTGGTTTACCCTGACTCTCCCATCTACTCTTAACCCCTGTGTTTGTTTACCCTGACTCTCCCATCTACTCTTAACCCCTGTGTTGGTTTACCCTGACTCTCCCATCTACCCTTAACCCCTGTGTTTGTTTACCCTGACTCTCCCATCTACCCTTACCTCCCGTGTTGGTTTACCCTGACTCTCCCATCTACCCTTAACCCCTGTGTTGGTTTACCCTGACTCTCCCATCTACCCTTACCTCCTGTGTTGGTTTACCCTGACTCTCCCATCTACCCTTAACCCCTGTGTTGGTTGTGCTCACTGCTAGCCCTTCTCTACTGTAGAACCTGTGTATAATCTATGTAGATTTGACCCCTTTCTGGTCTGAATTTCTCTCTGTGTTACAGTCTGTCTGTCTGTATGGTGTAGTGGTCTGTAAAGCCTATCAGTCTGTCAGTCTGTCAGTCTGTATGGTGTAGTGGACTGTAAAGCCTGTCAGTCTGTCAGTCTGTATGGTGTAGTGGACTGTAAAACCTGTCAGTCTGTCAGTCTGTCAGTCTGTATGGTGTAGTGGACTGGAGCTGTCCAGGGTACCTTGGTGGTGGCTCTATGCAGTGGCGGTTCTAGCTTGTATGGCCCCTTCGGCGGGGGGTTCGCACCATTCTCCACTAACTGTCATTTCTATTCTGACATTTGGAACAACACAAATAAATAATCATAACATTTAAAACGATATAAATATAAAAATACAAAAAAGTAACAAAGACGAATAGAAACAAATTGGTGGTGTGCAGACTGGTTTTATATTATTCTTAACGACTTCGCACAAACCAGAAAATAATGCAGCAACATGTCTGGGAAACCATATATTCACAGTATTATGAAGGAATTCTGGTTTATTTGGTAGCATTTCGTGGTGTGACTGATTTTACTAATTAGTACTATACAAAGTTAGAGGTGCGCTATTTGATAGAATTCCCCGCTCCCCCTGCCTCTGGCTTCCAGTGGGGAGACCTGAGGTCAACCTACCCCCGCCCCCCTCCCCATCTTGTACTTCTGAGTGGGAGACCTTCCCATGCAGTTGCCTGTCTAGCTCACAAACTAGAATCAGGGCTCCCACTCCGACACGATTAATTGACCCACAGTCCCACACGGTGACATGATACCATTGACGTGAGAAAAATGAGCGATAGAAAACCGATCGTGCAAATGTCACCATTCCGATTTTTTTTGTGCGGGCGCCCTGTGCCGCCCCCGGCAAGACGCCACCCTGGGCGGCTGCCCATGTCGCCTGTACCTAAATCCGCCACTGGTTCTATGTCTACATTCTTATCTACATTTAGTAGAGACAAGTAACGTTTCTAAGTAAATAAAGGTTTTCGATATGAAAGAAGAAAGCAAAGCAGGATTTAGAAAGACAAATCTCCCAGTGAACAACGTGTTCTAAGATCACCATGTTAATAGAACACCATGTGATACAGTTCCTATAGTAACGGTGTTCCAGGGAAGGTCCTAGGAACAGAGCCTTCAGAGCGTCTTCATTTGAAGGCGTAGTTTAAACTCAGCAGTCCTTGGATACATAGATACTTGCTCATTCCCTGTTTAGATGGCTAATGGACTCTAACCAATGACGTTCTGTCCGTCGGATCGATTGTTCCCACCGGATCGATTGTTCCCATCGATTGTTCCCATCAAACCTGTAAATGTCTTTATTCACCTCCTCCTCCTCTTTACAAACCATCGAGGCTATGTCCCATGTGGAACCCTATTGCCTATATATAGCATTACTTTTTACCAGAGCGTTATGGGCCCTTGTCAAACCTATTGCGCTATTTAAGGACTAGGGTTCCATTAGAGAAGCCTTATCCCTTCGCCATAATGATCACTCCTCCTCCACTTCCTTAATGTCCATTATAACCTTTGACCCCTCACTTCTAACTGGCAGCATGCCTCCATCGATCCTGATCCTCTAACCAAATGACATAATGACTGGACATACATATGGAGCTTTGCACGCTTACTAACAGACAGTATTGCTATGACTGGTTATTTACAGACAGACAGTAGTGATATTACTGGTTATTTATAGACAGACAGTATTGCTATGACTGGTTATTTACAGACAGACAGTAGTGATATTACTGGTTATTTATAGACAGACAGTAGTGATATTACTGGTTATTTACAGACAGACAGTAGTGATATTACTGGTTATTTATAGACAGACAGTAGTGATATTACTGGTTATTTATAGACAGACAGTAGTGATATTACTGGTTATTTATAGACAGACAGTAGTGATATTACTGGTTATTTATAGACAGACAGTAGTGATATTACTGGTTATTTATAGACAGACAGTAGTGATATTACTGGTTATTTACAGACAGACAGTAGTGATATTACTGGTTATTTATAGACAGACAGTAGTGATATTACTGGTTATTTATAGACAGACAGTAGTGATATTACTGGTTATTTACAGACAGACAGTAGTGATATTACTGGTTATTTATAGACAGACAGTAGTGATATTACTGGTTATTTATAGACAGACAGTAGTGATATTACTGGTTATTTATAGACAGACAGTAGTGATATTACTGGTTATTTATAGACAGACAGTAGTGATATTACTGGTTATTTATAGACAGACAGTAGTGATATTACTGGTTATTTATAGACAGACAGTAGTGATATTACTAGTTCTGGACTTAAAAGCATATGCTTAATGGAGAGTCTCTTGAAAATACTTCATAGTCCTGGACTGGACTTCATATGTGTTTGGGAAACTGGCCCCTAGTCTCTCGACTGAGTGATTCATATTATTCAGTCAGTACCCAGCAGCAGCAGTTTTACACTGTGCTTCTCCAGCCCAGCCCAGCCCAGTCAACTGCTCAGTCAGGCCCAGGTTTTCCACAGTTCCTGCCAAAATAAATACACCCAATGAAAAGTGAAATGTCCGTTTTCTAGATAAAATAAATAAATATCTGACTCACACGATGTTCCGTGAAAAGAAAACTCCCATTGAAAACTAAAGATGAAATATGCTATCAGATAATGTAAGTAAAGCAGCCAACAATATATTTAGATCCATTCAGATCAAGCTTTCAGTTGAATCTAGGACTATGTAGCTTTTTTTTTTTAAATGTATTTTTACCACATAGTCTAACCTAACATAAGTGTTTACAACCGTGAGGCTTGACACTTTTGACAGCTGCACAACACACCTGTGTTTGATGTCTTTCCTCAGGGGCCACATTCCCGTTGGGGCCCATTTCGCTTTTTTTTAAAACAGAACAGAACAAAGCCTCATTTCCCTTTTATAGCTTTGAACATAGGAGATTGGACTTCTGAGTAAAAATAAAGAGCGGATCAGACTGCCGAGTGAAAGGACAACTGTGTGGTAAATCCTTCACTAAAGGCCCGATAAAAAGCCTTTCTGGAGATGTAATGCTGACGACTTCTGTGGTATTTAGGCCTTTCTGGTTCACTGGTTCACAATTCAAACTGTATCATTCCACACACCTGTCTCCCTGGAGCTGCTCAGTACTTGTCTGTTTGTCTACGAGATGCTTTAGTCTGTCTTTGTGTCTGTTTGAAAATGTTACTAGCTGTCACATCACTGATTTTTCTGTCGTTGTTTCCAAGGATTTGATGGCTAGTAATGTCTCTGTGTTTTGTTTTTGAGCGTCTCCCTGCATGTTGACCTTGGACTAACACAGGTCACAGCCAATCCTCTCCTCTCTTCTCCATCTCACACCACCGCATGTTGGACTGGAACATAGCTGTAGCTGTTTAGTGTTTTTGCCTGTTTATTTTTTTTAAATTATTTGATTTGTATCTGATATTTTTTCACACAGGTTGTTGAAACAAAGTTACATTTTCACACCACATGCACGTTCAATTCCCTCCTCTTTCTCTATTTCACTATACCTGATTTGTATGCAGACACACCTCACATTCCCGAGGGAGTAAATCCCATTGAAGCAGATGCAAGATGAACGCCAGACTGCTCTGTTTACGTGCTTCCTGAGCAGCAACATCGGCTGCATTATAGTAACACAAGAGATCTGCAAAGACGTTACCTCGTGTTTCTCATCCTACCACACACATGGGCCTAGTCTTTCTAACGACACATGGGCCTAGTCTTTCTAACGACACATGGGCCTAGTCTTTCTAACGACACATGGGCCTAGTCTTTCTAACGACACATGGGCCTAGTCTTTCTAACGACACATGGGCCTAGTCTTTCTAACGACACATGGGCCTAGTCTTTCTAACGACACATGGGCCTAGTCTTTCTAACGACACATGGGCCTAGTCTTTCTAACGACACATGGGCCTAGTCTTTCTAACGACACATGGGCCTAGTCTTTCTAACGACACATGGGCCTAGTCTTTCTAACGACACATGGGCCTAGTCTTTCTAACGACACATGGGCCTAGTCTTTCTAACGACACATGGGCCTAGTCTTTCTAACGACACATGTGCCTAGTCTTTCTAACGACACATGGGCCTAGTCTTTCTAACGACACATGGGCCTAGTCTTTCTAACAACACATGGGCCTAGTCTTTATAACAACACATGGGCCTAGTCTTTCTAACAACACATGGGCCTAGTCTTTCTAACAACACATGGGCCTAGTCTTTATCTCTGTATGTAGGAGAAGACAAACACAGACAGACACACTCTCTCTGACACACTCCCTTTACTACAAACTAAGGGGCATTACACTCATCGTGTGTTTTCCGTTAAATCAATAGCCACTTAGGCTACATTTTATTGCAACAAGGATGAGAGAACACTAAAGGAGATGAGCTTAGAGAGAGACTATGGTCGATATACAGTACACACCCACACACACGCACACGCACGCACACACACACACACACACACACACACACACACACACACACACACACACACACACACACACACACACACACACACACACACACACACACACACACACACACACACACACACACACAGTCTACTTCTAATAACTGTTATCCCATGATGCCTTGCTCCAGGTTTCTCGGTGGACTCTGCTAACGACATAATGAGCCATGGGGAGCTGACCTTCGTGGCGGGGGCTCCGCGAGCCAATCACACGGGAGCGGTGGTGCTACTGCGTAAAGACAACGTGTATCGCCTGGTACCACAGCACATCCTGTGGGGAGAGGAGCTGGGCTCATCCTTTGGGTACTCTGTGGCCACGGCTGATCTCAACAGCGATGGGTGAGAGTCACATCTACTGCTACCACTGCTACTATTGATAGCAGTGTACAGGAACGCATACACAGGTAGTCTGTAGCCATGGTAACCACGGCTCAACAGTGACGGGTGAGTAGGTTTGCAAAAACCCATAATAAAAAAAAAAAAATACAGTATATTCACATATATTGTAGCTTAGACCCTATTTTATATTATCTACGGCTTTTGTGTTGTGTCGGCCATCTTGAATACAGGGTGGGTGTCATGTTTTGGCTGATAAATGTACCAAATGGTACCACAAATCAGAGAATGTTTTTACTTGAATGGGAATACCCACTGGTCTGAATCAACGTTGCTCTTTCCCCTAACCCTGCCACCCGTCCCCTATTTGGAGTAAACTAATGGACAACAACACTGAGGCGCTTACTTCCAGCTTATACATACTATATACATTTTACGGACACAGTATATTTTACATTAGTTATCTTGTCTTTTTGCACCCAGGCTCTGTCGCAGCAGGCCGCGACCGGGAGGTCCGTGGGGCGACGCACAATTGGCCTAGCGTCGTCCGGGTTAGGTAGGGTTTGGCAGGTAGGGATATCCTTGTCTCATCGAGCACCAGCGACTCCTGTGGCGGGCCGGGTGCAGTGCACGCTAACCAGGGGGGCCAGGTGCACGGTGTTTCCTCCGACACATTGGTGCGGCTGGCTTCCGGGTTGGATGCGCACTGTGTTAAGAAGCAGTGCGGCTTGGTTGGGTTGTGTTTCGGAGGACGCATGGCTTTCGACCTTCGTCTCTCAGAGCCCGTACGGGAGTTGTAGCGATGAGACAAGATAGTAACTACTAACAATTGGATACCACGAAATTGGGGAGAAAAAGGGGGTTAAATTTTTTTTAATGTTTCTATTAGACAAATGTTAAATATTTCTATTAGACATATATTTCTTCAACTGTGCTGTGATGTTTCACAAAATTTTATTTCAGTTCAATTTACATTTAAATGGTGTACCAGCTAAATGGCAGTGTTCTGACTATAGGTCCATTCTATCAATTCTATATCTATGATTGAAATGACACTCACCCTGTATTCATTAACATGTTGTTTCACTCTCAACCGATGGTGGAACCACAAAACAATAAACATTAGATGATGTGAAATAGGTTTTAAGCAACTACATCTGCGAATATGAAAATATAGGAGTTTAGACGTTTTTAGATAATATATGTTAAAGGTTTAAAAAATAACATTTTTTTTTATTTTAAGACATAAATCAATAGTTTGACAACCCTTTTAAATTATATCAAACTCAACCTTTTATCTTTTCCAGTGATGAACACGTCTCATGATATGTTGCAAAATGACTAAATGTTTTAGCGTTCAGGTCTAAAAAGTAACTTTCTGACCGAACATGTTTGGAAAGTTTTGTTAAAATTAAAAGGAATGCTGTCAACAAAGTGATTGAATTCAAATAATTAGTAAAACTTCAAACTCTCTGTCCTCTCTCTCAGCTGGACAGACCTGATAGTGGGAGCTCCCAACTATTTTGACAGGAAGACAGAGATCGGAGGTGCTGTGTACGTCTTCCTCAACAGATACGGTAACTGGGAGTACGCTCGGCCAATCAGGCTCAACGGAACTCATGACTCCATGTTTGGACTGACCGTCAACAATGTGGGAGACCTGGACCGGGACGGATATGATGGTGAGGACTGACTCGGTCGGTCATTTACAATCGACTGCATGAGGGGACTGAGTAACTGTTCAAACATACAGTACCGGTCAAAAGTTTGGACACACCTACTCATTCAAGGGGTTTTCTTTATTTTCTACATTATAGAATAATGTGTGCGAAGCTGTCATCATGGCAAGGGGTGGCTAATTTGAGGAATTTGTTTAACACTTTTTTTGGTTAGTACATGATTCCATATGTGTTATTTCATAGTTTGGATGCCTTCATTATTATTCTACAATGAAAATAGTCAAAAAAATAAAGAAAAACCCTTGAATGAGTAGGTGTGTGCAATCTTTTGACTGGTACTGTATTATCTGTGTCCCAAAAGGCACCCTATTCCCTACGTAGTGCACTATGGTCCCTGGAGCCCTATGGTCCCTGGAGCCCTATGGTCCTTGGAGCCCTTTAGTCCCTGGAGCCCTATGGTCTCTGGAGCCCTATGGTCTCTAGAGCCCTATGGTCCCTGGAGCCCTATGGTCCCTGGAGCCCTATGGTCTCTGGAGCACTATGGTACCTGGAGCCCTATGGTCTCTGGAGCCCTATGGTCTCTGGAGCACTATGGTACCTGGAGCCCTATGGTCTCTGGAGCCCTATGGTCTCTGGAGCACTATGGTACCTGGAGCCCTATGGTCTCTGGAGCCCTATGGTCCCTGGAGCCCTATGGTCCCTGGAGCCCTATGGTCTCTGGAGCCCTATGGTCTCTGGAGCCCTATGGTCCCTGGAGCCCTATGGTATCTGGAGTCCTATGGTCCCTGGAGCCCTATGGTCTCTGGAGCCCTATGGTCTCTGGAGCCCTATGGTCTCTGGAGCCCTATGGTCTCTAGAGCCCTATGGTCCCTGGAGCCCTATGGTCCCTGGAGCCCTATGGTCTCTAGAGCCCTATGGTCCCTGGAGCCCTATGGTCCCTGGAGCCCTATGGTCTCTGGAGCACTATGGTACCTGGAGCCCTATGGTCTCTGGAGCCCTATGGTCTCTGGAGCCCTATGGTCTCTGGAGCCCTATGGTCTCTGGAGCACTATGGTACCTGGAGCCCTATGGTCCCTGGAGCCCTATGGTCCCTGGAGCCCTATGGTCTCTGGAGCCCTATGGTCTCTGGAGCCCTATGGTCCCTGGAGCCCTATGGTCTCTGGAGCCCTATGGTCTCTGGAGCCCTATGTTCCCTGGAGCCCTATGGTCTCTGGAGCCCTATGGTATCTGGAGCCCTATGGTCTCTGGAGCCCTATGGTCTCTGGAGCCCTATGGTCTCTGGAGCCCTATGGTCCCTGGAGCCCTATGGTCCCTGGAGCCCTATGGTCTCTGGAGCCATATGGTCCCTGGAGCCCTATGGTCCCTGGAGCCCTATGGTCCCTGGAGCCCTATGGTCTCTGGAGTCCTATGGTCCGCGGAGCCCTATGGTCCCTGGAGTCCTATGGTCCCTGGAGCCCTATGGTCCCTGGAGCCCTATGGTACCTGGAGCCCTATGGTCTCTGGAGCCCTATGGTACCTGGAGCCCTATGGTCTCTGGAACCCTATGGTCTCTGGAGCCCTATGGTCCCTGGAGTCCTATGGTACCTGGAGCCCTATGGTCCCTGGAGCCCTATGGTACCTGGAGCCCTATGGTCTCTGGAGCCCTATGGTACCTGGGGCCCTATGGTCCCTGGAGCCCTATGGTCCCTGGAGCCCTATGGTCCCTGGAGCCCTATGGTCCCTAGAGCCCTATGGTCCCTGGAGCCCTATGGTCCCTGGAGCCCTATGGTCTCTGGAGTCCTATGGTCCGCGGAGCCCTATGGTCCCTGGAGTCCTATGGTCCCTGGAGCCCTATGGTCCCTGGAGCCCTATGGTACCTGGAGCCCTATGGTCTCTGGAGCCCTATGGTACCTGGAGCCCTATGGTCTCTGGAACCCTATGGTCTCTGGAGCCCTATGGTCCCTGGAGTCCTATGGTACCTGGAGCCCTATGGTCCCTGGAGCCCTATGGTACCTGGAGCCCTATGGTCTCTGGAGCCCTATGGTACCTGGAGCCCTATGGTCCCTGGAGCCCTATGGTCCCTGGAGCCCTATGGTCCCTGGAGCCCTATGGTCCCTAGAGCCCTATGGTCCCTGGAGCCCTATGGTCCCTGGAGCCCTATGGTCCCTGGAGCCCTATGGTACCTGGAGCCCTATGGTCCCTGGAGCCCTATGGTCTCTGGAGTCCTATGGTCTCTGGAGCCCTATGGTCTCTGGAGCCCTATGGTCCCTGGAGCCCTATGGTCTCTGGAGTCCTATGGTCTCTGGAGTCCTATGGTCTCTGGAGCCCTATGGTCCCTGGAGCCCTATGGTCCCTGGAGCCCTATGGTCTCTGGAGCCCTATGGTCCCTGGATCCCTATGGTCTCTGGAGCCCTATGGTACCTGGAGCCCTATGGTCTCTGGAGTCCTATGGTCTCTGGAGCCCTATGGTACCTGGAGCCCTATGGTCTCTGGAGCACTATGGTCCCTGGAGCCCTATGGTCCCTGGAGTCCTATGGTCCCTGGAGCCCTATGGTCTCTGGAGCCCTATGGTACCTGGAGCCCTATGGTCCCTGGAGCCCTATGGTCCCTAGAGCCCTATGGTCTCTGGAGCACTATGGTCCCTGGAGCCCTATGGTCTCTGGAGCCCTATGGTCTCTGGAGCCCTATGGTCTCTGGAGCCCTATGGTCCCTGGAGCCCTATGGTCCCTGGAGCCCTATGGTCTCTGGAGCCCTATGGTCTCTGGAGCCCTATGGTATCTGGAGCCCTATGGTCTCTGGAGCCCTATGGTCTCTGGAGCCCTATGGTACCTGGAGCCCTATGGTATCTGGAGCCCTATGGTACCTGGAGCCCTATGGTCCCTGGAGCCCTATGGTACCTGGAGCACTATGGTCTCTGGAGCCCTATGGTCTCTGGAGCCCTATGGTCTCTGGAGCCCTATGGTCTCTGGAGCCCTATGGTCTCTGGAGCCCTATGTTCTCTGGAGCCCTATGGTCTCTGGAGCCCTATGGTCTCTGGAGCCCTATGGTCTCTGGAGCCCTATGGTCTCTGGAACCCTATGGTCTCTGGAGCCCTATGGTACCTGGAGCCCTATGGTACCTGGAGCCCTATGGTCCCTGGAGCCCTATGGTATCTGGAGCCCTATGGTATCTGGAGCCCTATGGTATCTGGAGCCCTATGGTATCTGGAGCCCTATGGTCCCTTGAGCCCTATGGTATCTGGAGCCCTATGGTACCTGGAGCCCTATGGTCCCTGGAGCCCTATGGTATCTGGAGCCCTATGGTATCTGGAGCCCTATGGTCTCTGGAGCCCTATGGTACCTGGAGCCCTATGGTCCCTGGAGCCCTATGGTACCTGGAGCACTATGGTATCTGGAGCCCTATGGTATCTGGAGCCCTATGGTACCTGGAGCCCTATGGTATCTGGAGCCATATGGTATCTGGAGCCCTATGGTATCTGGAGCCCTATGGTATCTGGATCCCTATGGTCCCTGGAGCCCTATGGTATCTGGAGCCCTAAGGTACCTGGAGCCCTATGGTCCCTGGAGCCCTATGGTATCTGGAGCCCTATGGTCTCTGGAGCCCTATGGTCCCTGGAGCCCTATGGTCTCTGGAGTCCTATGGTCTCTGGAGCCCTATGGTCCCTGGAGCCCTATGGTCTCTGGAGCCCTATGGTCTCTGGAGCCCTATGGTCCCTGGAGCCCTATGGTCCCTGGAGCCCAATGGTCTCTGGAGCCCTATGGTCTCTGGAGCCCTATGGTCTCTGGAGTCCTATGGTCCCTGGAGCCCTATGGTCCCTGGAGCCCTATGGTCTCTGGAGCCCTATGGTCCCTGGAGCCCTATGGTCCCTGGAGCCCTATGGTCCCTGGAGCCCTATGGTCCCTGGAGCCCTATGGTCTCTGGAGTCCTATGGTCTCTGGAGCCCTATGGTCCCTGGAGCCCTATGGTCCCTGGGGCCCTATGGTCTCTGGAGCCCTATGGTCCCTGGAGCCCTATGGTCTCTGGAGCCCTATGGTACCTGGAGCCCTATGGTCTCTAGGGTCCTATGGTCTCTGGAGCCCTATGGTACCTGGAGCCCTATGGTCTCTGGAGCACTATGGTCCCTGGAGCCCTATGGTCCCTGGAGTCCTATGGTCCCTGGAGCCCTATGGTCTCTGGAGCCCTATGGTACCTGGAGCCCTATGGTCCCTAGAGCCCTATGGTCTCTGGAGCACTATGGTCCCTGGAGTCCTATGGTCCCTGGAGCCCTATGGTCTCTGGAGCCCTATGGTATCTGGAGCCCTATGGTCTCTGGAGCCCTATGGTCTCTGGAGCCCTATGGTCTCTGGAGCCCTATGGTCCCTGGAGCCCTATGGTCCCTGGAACCCTATGGTACCTGGAGCCCTATGGTACCTGGAGCCCTATGGTCTCTGGAGCCCTATGGTCCCTGGAGCCCTATGGTCTCTGGAGCCCTATGGTATCTGGAGCCCTATGGTCTCTGGAGCCCTATGGTCTCTGGAGCCCTATGGTACCTGGAGCCCTATGGTATCTGGAGCCCTATGGTACCTGGAGCCCTATGGTCCCTGGAGCCCTATGGTACCTGGAGCACTATGGTACCTGGAGCCCTATGGTCTCTGGAGCCCTATGGTCTCTGGAGCCCTATGGTCTCTGGAGCCCTATGGTCTCTGGAACCCTATGGTCTCTGGAGCCCTATGGTATCTGGAGCCCTATGGTCTCTGGAGCCCTATGGTCTCTGGAGCCCTATGGTACCTGGAGCCCTATGGTCCCTGGAGCCCTATGGTACCTGGAGCACTATGGTATCTGGAGCCCTATGGTATCTGGAGCCCTATGGTATCTGGAGCCCTATGGTATCTGGAGCCCTATGGTATCTGGAGCCCTATGGTATCTGGAGCCCTATGGTCCCTGGAGCCCTATGGTATCTGGAGCCCTATGGTACCTGGAGCCCTATGGTGTCTGGAGCCCTATGGTGTCTGGAGCCCTATGGTCTCTGGAGCCCTATGGTCCCTGGAGCCCTATGGTCTCTGGAGTCCTATGGTCTCTGGAGCCCTATGGTCCCTGGAGCCCTATGGTCTCTGGAGCCCTATGGTCTCTGGAACCCTATGGTCCCTGGAGCCCTATGGTCCCTGGAGCCCTATGGTCTCTGGAGCCCTATGGTCTCTGGAGCCCTATGGTCTCTGGAGTCCTATGGTCCCTGGAGCCCTATGGTCCCTGGAGCCCTATGGTCTCTGGAGCCCTATGGTCCCTGGAGCCCTATGGTCCCTGGAGCCCTATGGTCCCTGGAGCCCTATGGTCCCTGGAGCCCTATGGTCTCTGGAGTCCTATGGTCTCTGGAGCCCTATGGTCCCTGGAGCCCTATGGTCCCTGGAGCCCAATGGTCTCTGGAGCCCTATGGTCTCTGGAGCCCTATGGTCTCTGGAGTCCTATGGTCCCTGGAGCCCTATGGTCCCTGGAGCCCTATGGTCTCTGGAGCCCTATGGTCCCTGGAGCCCTATGGTCCCTGGAGCCCTATGGTCCCTGGAGCCCTATGGTCCCTGGAGCCCTATGGTCTCTGGAGTCCTATGGTCTCTGGAGCCCTATGGTCCCTGGAGCCCTATGGTCCCTGGGGCCCTATGGTCTCTGGAGCCCTATGGTCCCTGGAGCCCTATGGTCTCTGGAGCCCTATGGTACCTGGAGCCCTATGGTCTCTAGGGTCCTATGGTCTCTGGAGCCCTATGGTACCTGGAGCCCTATGGTCTCTGGAGCACTATGGTCCCTGGAGCCCTATGGTCCCTGGAGTCCTATGGTCCCTGGAGCCCTATGGTCTCTGGAGCCCTATGGTACCTGGAGCCCTATGGTCCCTAGAGCCCTATGGTCTCTGGAGCACTATGGTCCCTGGAGTCCTATGGTCCCTGGAGCCCTATGGTCTCTGGAGCCCTATGGTATCTGGAGCCCTATGGTCTCTGGAGCCCTATGGTCTCTGGAGCCCTATGGTCTCTGGAGCCCTATGGTCCCTGGAGCCCTATGGTCCCTGGAACCCTATGGTACCTGGAGCCCTATGGTACCTGGAGCCCTATGGTCTCTGGAGCCCTATGGTCCCTGGAGCCCTATGGTCTCTGGAGCCCTATGGTATCTGGAGCCCTATGGTCTCTGGAGCCCTATGGTCTCTGGAGCCCTATGGTACCTGGAGCCCTATGGTATCTGGAGCCCTATGGTACCTGGAGCCCTATGGTCCCTGGAGCCCTATGGTACCTGGAGCACTATGGTACCTGGAGCCCTATGGTCTCTGGAGCCCTATGGTCTCTGGAGCCCTATGGTCTCTGGAGCCCTATGGTCTCTGGAACCCTATGGTCTCTGGAGCCCTATGGTATCTGGAGCCCTATGGTCTCTGGAGCCCTATGGTCTCTGGAGCCCTATGGTACCTGGAGCCCTATGGTCCCTGGAGCCCTATGGTACCTGGAGCACTATGGTATCTGGAGCCCTATGGTATCTGGAGCCCTATGGTATCTGGAGCCCTATGGTATCTGGAGCCCTATGGTATCTGGAGCCCTATGGTATCTGGAGCCCTATGGTCCCTGGAGCCCTATGGTATCTGGAGCCCTATGGTACCTGGAGCCCTATGGTGTCTGGAGCCCTATGGTGTCTGGAGCCCTATGGTCTCTGGAGCCCTATGGTCCCTGGAGCCCTATGGTCTCTGGAGTCCTATGGTCTCTGGAGCCCTATGGTCCCTGGAGCCCTATGGTCTCTGGAGCCCTATGGTCTCTGGAACCCTATGGTCCCTGGAGCCCTATGGTCCCTGGAGCCCTATGGTCTCTGGAGCCCTATGGTCTCTGGAGCCCTATGGTCTCTGGAGTCCTATGGTCCCTGGAGCCCTATGGTCCCTGGAGCCCTATGGTCTCTGGAGCCCTATGGTCCCTGGAGCCCTATGGTCCCTGGAGCCCTATGGTCCCTGGAGCCCTATGGTCCCTGGAGCCCTATGGTCTCTGGAGTCCTATGGTCTCTGGAGCCCTATGGTCCCTGGAGCCCTATGGTCCCTGGAGCCCTATGGTCTCTGGAGCCCTATGGTCCCTGGAGCCCTATGGTCTCTGGAGCCCTATGGTACCTGGAGCCCTATGGTCTCTAGGGTCCTATGGTCTCTGGAGCCCTATGGTACCTGGAGCCCTATGGTCTCTGGAGCACTATGGTCCCTGGAGCCCTATGGTCCCTGGAGTCCTATGGTCCCTGGAGCCCTATGGTCTCTGGAGCCCTATGGTACCTGGAGCCCTATGGTCCCTGGAGCCCTATGGTCTCTGGAGCACTATGGTCCCTGGAGTCCTATGGTCCCTGGAGCCCTATGGTCTCTGGAGCCCTATGGTATCTGGAGCCCTATGGTCTCTGGAGCCCTATGGTCTCTGGAGCCCTATGGTACCTGGAGCCCTATGGTCTCTGGAGCCCTATGGTCCCTGGAGCCCTATGGTACCTGGAGCCCTATGGTACCTGGAGCCCTATGGTCTCTGGAGCCCTATGGTCCCTGGAGCCCTATGGTCTCTGGAGCCCTATGGTATCTGGAGCCCTATGGTCTCTGGAGCCCTATGGTCTCTGGAGCCCTATGGTACCTGGAGCCCTATGGTATCTGGAGCCCTATGGTACCTGGAGCCCTATGGTCCCTGGAGCCCTATGGTACCTGGAGCCCTATGGTACCTGGAGCCCTATGGTCTCTGGAGCCCTATGGTCTCTGGAGCCCTATGGTCTCTGGAGCCCTATGGTCTCTGGAGCCCTATGGTCTCTGGAACCCTATGGTCTCTGGAGCCCTATGGTATCTGGAGCCCTATGGTACCTGGAGCCCTATGGTCCCTGGATCCCTATGGTATCTGGAGCCCTATGGTATCTGGAGCCCTATGGTATCTGGAGCCCTATGGTATCTGGAGCCCTATGGTATCTGGAGCCCTATGGTATCTGGAGCCCTATGGTACCTGGAGCCCTATGGTCCCTGGAGCCCTATGGTATCTGGAGCCCTATGGTCTCTGGAGCCCTATGGTCCCTGGAGCCCTATGGTATCTGGAGCCCTATGGTCTCTGGAGCCCTATGGTCTCTGGAGCCCTATGGTATCTGGAGCCCTATGGTATCTGGAGCCCTATGGTCCCTGGAGCCCTATGGTATCTGGAGCCCTATGGTCTCTGGAGCCCTATGGTCTCTGGAGCCCTATGGTCCCTGGAGCCCTATGGTCCCTGGAACCCTATGGTCCCTGGAGCCCTATGGTACCTGGAGCCCTATGGTCCCTGGAGCGCTATGGTATCTGGAGCCCTATGGTCTCTGGAGCCCTATGGTCTCTGGAGCCCTATGGTATCTGGAGCCCTATGGTATCTGGAGCCCTATGGTCCCTGGAGCCCTATGGTATCTGGAGCCCTATGGTACCTGGAGCCCTATGGTCCCTGGAGCCCTATGGTATCTGGAGCCCTATGGTCCCTGGAGCCCTATGGTACCTGGAGCCCTATGGTCCCTGGAGCCCTATGGTCTCTGGAGCCCTATGGTCTCTGGAGCCCTATGGTCTCTGGAGCCCTATGGTCCCTGGAGCCCTATGGTCTCTGGAGCCCTATGGTCTCTGGAGCCCTATGGTCTCTGGAGCCCTATGGTCCCTGGAGCCCTATGGTCCCTGGAACCCTATGGTCCCTGGAGCCCTATGGTCCCTGGAGCCCAATGGTCCCTGGAGCCCTATGGTCCCTGTAGCCCTATGGTCCCTGGAGCCCTATGGTCCCTGGAGCCCTATGGTCCCTGGAGCCCTATGGTCTCTGGAGCCCTATGGTCTCTGGAGCCCTATGTTCTCTGGAGCCCTATGGTCTCTGGAGCCCTATGGTCCCTGGAGCCCTTTTCAAAGGGCCCTGGACATCTTTTCAAATGTATTCATTTCTTTAACCTTTATTTAACATATATAGTTATTGTTGAAACATCAACTGTCCTTAGAGAAATCATCAATCCTGCATACTGCCGTTGCCAGTAAAGTAAGTCAGAACGGCCCATAGGGGCTGGAGCCTGATCTCCTGATTCAGGAGTTTATATCTAATGTATGTCAATCTGCGTATCTGTCCAGACATCGCTGTGGGGGCTCCGTTTGATGGACATGGCAAAGTGTTCATCTACCGAGGCTCGTCCTCAGGCATCGACACCAAGCCGGCACAGGTGAGTATTTTAATTAATACGAAACGCTTTATTGTCCACCCCATTTAACCCCTTCCGATAATTGACATAGTTTATACTCTGCCCTGTCAGATCCTGGACGGAGTGAACGAGGGGGTGAAACGGTTCGGCTACTCCATCTCAGGCGGCCTGGACATCGATGGGAACCTGTACCCTGACCTTGCAGTAGGCTCTCTCGGTGATAAGATGGTTCTGTACAGGTCTCGCCCGGTCATTCACGTGACCCGGGACGTGTCCATCGAACCTCAGCAGTATATTGACTTGGAGCAACACAACTGCAAGGGGAGAGATGGAGTTTGGTAGGTTGCATTCACTTGTCTTCTTGTGTTCATATAGCCTGGTTACTAGTCTTCTTGTGTGTTCATATAGCCTGGTCACATTCCCTTGTCTTCTTGTGTGTTCATATAGCCTGGTCACATTCCCTTGTCTTCTTTTGTGTTCATATAGCCTGGTCACATTCCCTTGTCTTCTTGTGTGTTCATATAGCCTGGTCACATTCACTTGTCTTCTTGTGTTCATATAGCCTGGTCACATTCCCTTGTCTTCTTTTGTGTTCCTATAGCCTGGTCACATTCCCTTGTCTTCTTGTGTGTTCATATAGCCTGGTCACATTCCCTTGTCTTCTTGTGTTCATATAGCCTGGTTACTAGTCTTCTTTTGTGTTCCTATAGCCTGGTCACATTCACTTGTCTTCTTGTGTTCATGTAGCCTGGTCACATTCACTTGTCTTCTTGTGTTCATATAGCCTGGTCACATTCCCTTGTCTTCTTGTGTGTTCATATAGCCTGGTCACATTCACTTGTCTTCTTGTGTGTTCATATAACCTGGTTACTAGTCTTCTTGTGTGTTCCTATAGCCTGGTCACATTCCCTTGTCTTCTTGTGTGTTCCTATAGCCTGGTCACATTCCCTTGTCTTCTTGTGTTCATATAGCCTGGTCACATTCACTTGTCTTCTTGTGTTCCTATAGCCTGGTCACATTCCCTTGTCTTCTTGTGTTCATATAGCCTGGTTACTAGTCTTCTTTTGTGTTCCTATAGCCTGGTCACATTCACTTGTCTTCTTGTGTTCATATAGCCTGGTCACATTCCCTTGTCTTCTTTTGTGTTCATATAGCCTGGTCACATTCACTTGTCTTCTTGTGTTCATATAGCCTGGTCACATTCCCTTGTCTTCTTGTGTTCATATAGCCTGGTCACATTCACTTGTCTTCTTGTGTTCATATAGCCTGGTCACATTCACTTGTCTTCTTGTGTTCCTATAGCCTGGTCACATTCCCTTGTCTTCTTGTGTTCATATAGCCTGGTTACTAGTCTTCTTTTGTGTTCCTATAGCCTGGTCACATTCACTTGTCTTCTTGTGTTCATATAGCCTGGTCACATTCCCTTGTCTTCTTTTGTGTTCATATAGCCTGGTCACATTCACTTGTCTTCTTGTGTGTTCATATAGCCTGGTCACATTCCCTTGTCTTCTTTTGTGTTCATATAGCCTGGTCACATTCCCTTGTCTTCTTGTGTGTTCATATAGCCTGGTCACATTCACTTGTCTTCTTGTGTTCATATAGCCTGGTCACATTCCCTTGTCTTCTTTTGTGTTCCTATAGCCTGGTCACATTCCCTTGTCTTCTTGTGTGTTCATATAGCCTGGTCACATTCCCTTGTCTTCTTGTGTTCATATAGCCTGGTTACTAGTCTTCTTTTGTGTTCCTATAGCCTGGTCACATTCACTTGTCTTCTTGTGTTCATATAGCCTGGTTACTAGTCTTCTTTTGTGTTCCTATAGCCTGGTCACATTCACTTGTCTTCTTGTGTTCATATAGCCTGGTCACATTCACTTGTCTTCTTGTGTTCATATAGCCTGGTCACATTCCCTTGTCTTCTTGTGTGTTCATATAGCCTGGTCACATTCACTTGTCTTCTTGTGTGTTCATATAGCCTGGTTACTAGTCTTCTTGTGTGTTCCTATAGCCTGGTCACATTCCCTTGTCTTCTTGTGTGTTCCTATAGCCTGGTCACATTCCCTTGTCTTCTTGTGTTCATATAGCCTGGTCACATTCCCTTGTCTTCTTGTGTTCATATAGCCTGGTCACATTCACTTGTCTTCTTGTGTTCATATAGCCTGGTCACATTCACTTGTCTTCTTGTGTTCCTATAACCTGGTCACATTCCCTTGTCTTCTTGTGTTCATATAGCCTGGTTACTAGTCTTCTTTTGTGTTCCTATAGCCTGGTCACATTCACTTGTCTTCTTGTGTTCATATAGCCTGGTCACATTCCCTTGTCTTCTTGTGTTCATATAGCCTGGTCACATTCACTTGTCTTCTTGTGTTCATATAGCCTGGTCACATTCACTTGTCTTCTTGTGTTCATATAGCCTGGTCACATTCACTTGTCTTCTTGTGTGTTCCTATAGCCTGGTCACATTCACTTGTCTTCTTGTGTTCATATAGCCTGGTCACATTCACTTGTCTTCTTGTGTTCATATAGCCTGGTCACATTCACTTGTCTTCTTGTGTTCCTATAGCCTGGTCACATTCACTTGTCTTCTTGTGTTCCTATAGCCTGGTCACATTCCCTTGTCTTCTTGTGTTCATATAGCCTGGTCACATTCCCTTGTCTTCTTGTGTTCATATAGCCTGGTCACATTCACTTGTCTTCTTGTGTTCATATAGCCTGGTCACATTCCCTTGTCTTCTTGTGTTCATATAGCCTGGTCACATTCCCTTGTCTTCTTGTGTTCCTATAGCCTGGTCACATTCCCTTGTCTTCTTGTGTTCATATAGCCTGGTTACTAGTCTTCTTTTGTGTTCCTATAGCCTGGTCACATTCACTTGTCTTCTTGTGTTCATATAGCCTGGTCACATTCACTTGTCTTCTTGTGTTCATATAGCCTGGTCACATTCACTTGTCTTCTTGTGTGTTCCTATAGCCTGGTCACATTCACTTGTCTTCTTGTGTTCATATAGCCTGGTCACATTCACTTGTCTTCTTGTGTTCATATAGCCTGGTCACATTCACTTGTCTTCTTGTGTTCCTATAGCCTGGTCACATTCACTTGTCTTCTTGTGTTCCTATAGCCTGGCCACATTCCCTTGTCTTCTTGTGTTCCTATAGCCTGGTCACATTCCCTTGTCTTCTTGTGTTCATATAGCCTGGTTACTAGTCTTCTTTTGTGTTCCTATAGCCTGGTCACATTCACTTGTCTTCTTGTGTTCATATAGCCTGGTCACATTCACTTGTCTTCTTGTGTTCATATAGCCTGGTCACATTCACTTGTCTTCTTGTGTGTTCCTATAGCCTGGTCACATTCACTTGTCTTCTTGTGTTCCTATAGCCTGGTCACATTCACTTGTCTTCTTGTGTTCATATAGCCTGGTCACATTCACTTGTCTTCTTGTGTGTTCCTATAGCCTGGTCACATTCACTTGTCTTCTTGTGTGTTCCTATAGCCTGGTCACATTCACTTGTCTTCTTGTGTTCATATAGCCTGGTTACTAGTCTTCTTTTGTGTTCCTATAGCCTGGTCACATTCACTTGTCTTCTTGTGTTCATATAGCCTGGTCACATTCACTTGTCTTCTTGTGTTCATATAGCCTGGTCACATTCACTTGTCTTCTTGTGTTCATATAGCCTGGTCACATTCACTTGTCTTCTTGTGTTCATATAGCCTGGTCACATTCACTTGTCTTCTTGTGTGTTCCTATAGCCTGGTCACATTCACTTGTCTTCTTGTGTTCATATAGCCTGGTCACATTCCCTTGTCTTCTTGTGTGTTCATATAGCCTGGTCACATTCACTTGTCTTCTTGTGTTCATATAGCCTGGTTACTAGTCTTCTTTTGTGTTCCTATAGCCTGGTCACATTCCCTTGTCTTCTTGTGTGTTCATATAGCCTGGTCACATTCCCTTGTCTTCTTGTGTGTTCCTATAGCCTGGTCACATTCCCTTGTCTTCTTGTGTTCATATAGCCTGGTCACATTCACTTGTCTTCTTGTGTTCATATAGCCTGGTCACATTCACTTGTCTTCTTGTGTGTTCCTATAGCCTGGTCACATTCCCTTGTCTTCTTGTGTGTTCATATAGCCTGGTCACATTCACTTGTCTTCTTGTGTGTTCATATAGCCTGGTCACATTCACTTGTCTTCTTGTGTTCATATAGCCTGGTCACATTCACTTGTCTTCTTGTGTTCCTATAGCCTGGTCACATTCACTTGTCTTCTTGTGTTCATATAGCCTGGTCACATTCACTTGTCTTCTTGTGTTCCTATAGCCTGGTCACATTCACTTGTCTTCTTGTGTGTTCATATAGCCTGGTCTCATTCCCTTGTCTTCTTGTGTTCATTTAGCCTGGTCACATTCACTTGTCTTCTTGTGTTCATATAGCCTGGTCACATTCACTTGTCTTCTTGTGTATTCATATAGCCTGGTCACATTCACTTGTCTTCTTGTGTTCATATAGCCTGGTTACTAGTCTTCTTTTGTGTTCATATAGCCTGGTCACATTCACTTGTCTTCTTGTGTTCATATAGCCTGGTCACATTCACTTGTCTTCTTGTGTTCATATAGCCTGGTTACTAGTCTTCTTTTGTGTTCCTATAGCCTGGTCACATTCCCTTGTCTTCTTGTGTGTTCATATAGCCTGGTCACGTTCACTTGTCTTCTTGTGTTCATATAGCCTGGTTACTAGTCTTCTTTTGTGTTCCTATAGCCTGGTCACATTCCCTTGTTTTCTTGTGTATTCATATAGCCTGGTCACATTCACTTGTCTTCTTGTGTTCATATAGCCTGGTTACTAGTCTTCTTTTGTGTTCCTATAGCCTGGTCACGTTCCCTTGTCTTCTTGTGTTCATATAGCCTGGTCACATTCACTTGTCTTCTTTTGTGTTCATATAGCCTGGTTGCCAGTCTTTTTTTGTGATCATATAGCCTGGTTGCTAGTCTTCTTGTGTGATTATATAGCCTGGTTGCCAGTCTTCTTTTGAGTTCATATAGCCTGATTGCCAGTCTTTTTTTGTGTTCATATAGCCTGGTTGCCAGTCTTCTTTTCACCTTCTGCTAACCGTGAAAGAGTTAGTGAAAGCAGAAAAAGACTGGCACCCAGGCTATTGTGTTTCAGTTGCCTCGGTCAACTCTGTTGTTTTCTGTCAACAGTGTGGAGGTCAAAGTGTGCTTCACCTACACTGCATATCCAGAGTCCTACTCACCAGACATCAGTAAGTTACACCTCTGTTTAGAAACACTTATTCTTTCTTTGTTGAATGATGTTTGTTACTTCAGTCACTCTGTGCTTCAAATGAGCTGAGCTGTTCCCTCTGTCCCTCCCCTCCCTCCGTCCCTCTGTCCCTCCCTCCCCTCCCTCCCTCCGCCCCCCCCCCTCCCTCTGTCCCTCCCCTCCCTCCGTCCCTCCCCTCCCTCCCCTCCCTCCGTCCCTCCCCTCTAGCCCTGGTCCTACTCTTCGAGGCTGACACCGAGCGCAGGAAGCTGGGCCTGCCCCACCGTGTTAGCTTCCTGGGTCGGAGTGCACAGGAGGCGGAGTACACACACACTGATGAGGTGGAGCTGAAGGGTCAACGCCATCCCGCCTGCCGGAGCGCCACCTTCCAACTACACGTAAGGGCTGATAGTCCAGAACTGATGCTTGTTGTTGTTGTTGTGTTGTTGTTTTTGTTGTTGTTGTTGTTTTTGTAGGTGCTGTTGATGTTGTTGTGTTGTTGGTGTTGTTGTTGTTGTGTTGTGGTTGGTGTTGTTGTTGTTGTGTTGTTGTTGTGTTGTTGTTGTGTTGTTGTTGTTGTTGTGTTGTTGGTGTTGTTGTGTTGTTGTTGTTGTGTTGTGGTTGTGTTGTTGTTGTGTTGTTGTTGTGTTGTTGTTGTGTTGTTGTTGTGTTGTTGTTGTTGTGTTGTTGTTGTTGTGTTGTTGTTGTGTTGTTGGTGTTGTTGGTGTTGTTGTTGTGTTGTTGTTGTTGTGTTGTTGTTGTGTTGTTGTCGTGTTGTTGGTGTTGTTGGTGTTGTGTTGTTGTTGTTGTGTTGTTGTTGTGTTGTTGGTGTTGTTGGTGTTGTTGTTGTGTTGGTGTTGTTGTGTTGTTGTTGGTGTTGTGGTGTTGTTGTTGGTGTTGTTGGTGTTGTGTTGTTGTTGTTGTGTTGGTGTTGTTGTGTTGTTGTTGGTGTTGTTGTGTTGTTGTTGGTGTTGTGTTGTTGTTGGTGTTGTTGTGTTGTTGTTGGTGTTGTGTTGGTGTTGGTGTTGTTGGTGTTGTGTTGTTGGTGTTGTTGGTGTTGTTGGTGTGTTGTTGTGTTGTTGTTGTGTTGTTGGTGTTGTTGGTGTGTTGCTGTTGTTGTTGTGTTGGTGTTGTTGTGTTGTTGTTGGTGTTGTGGTGTTGTTGTTGTGGTGTTGTTGTGTTGTTGTTGGTGATGTTGTGTTGTTGTGTTGTTGGTGTTGTTGGTGTGTTGTTGTGTTGTTGTTGTGTTGTTGGTGTTGTTGTTGTGTTGGTGTTGTTGTGTTGTTGTTGGTGTTGTGGTGTTGTTGTTGTGGTGTTGTTGTGTTGTTGTTGGTGATGTTGTGTTGTTGTGTTGTTGGTGTTGTTGGTGTGTTGTTGTGTTGTTGTTGTGTTGTTGGTGTTGTTGGTGTGTTGTTGGTGTTGTTGTGTTGTTGGTGTTGTTGTTGGTGTTGTTGGTAAAGCTCTGTTGCTTTAGATGTTGCATCGTGTTCCAGCCCAGGGAAGAAATAGTGTTTCAGATGGGCTTTAATTTGCTTTTCTGTCAGAACTGATGAAGATAATAGTAGCCTGAAAAAGTTGAATAAATCCCGAATGAAAACAAACATGAATTAAACCCAGGTCAGATAGATGCCAATTGACTTCCATAAAATATAATCTCATTGAAAAATCGTTGAATCATTCTTTCCGGTGCAGGAGAATATCCGTGACAAGCTGCGTCCCATCACCCTGGCCATCACCCACACTATCAGACCCCCCATGTTGTCCTCAGACACTAACCCAGAGGAACAACACACACTGCCTCCCGTACTGGGTGTTACCACCTCCAACACCCTGCGCTCTGAGGTCAGTTCCACACCAACACGATCAACTTTCATCAGAATCAAAATCAAATCAAAATGATGTCTTTGCCTTTATTTATCTTTTTAAGTCTGTCTGATATGGTGCAGGTGAATTTCCTGAGGGAAGGCTGTGGTGATGATAATATCTGTCAGAGCAACCTGAAGTTGACCTACCAGTTTGGAACCCGACCTATAACCTCTGACCTCTTCACCCCTCTGCCAAAGTTAGTAGGAATACACATTTTTATATTGCCTAATCCCTCTCTCATATCCAGAGATGAGGCATTGAGCTATCTCTCCTTGTGCCATTGCTAATGTGTATTCATGTAAACAAAAAAAGTGACAACAAATTACAACAATATCTATGGGCGAAAAAAAATCTAAATGAAAAAACGTTAGCTGACATGGGCTAGTTGATCTGGACATTACTGACCAGTAATACATAGCTCTCTAAGGTCTGTAATGTCTGACACGGGCTATTTGATCTGGACATGACTGACCAGAAATACATTACTTTCTAAGGTCTGTAATGTCTGACACGGGCTAGTTAATCTGGACATGACTGACCAGTAATACATAGCTCTCTAAGGTCTGTAATGTCTGACATGGGCTAGTTAATCTGGACATTACTGACCAGTAATACATAACTCTCTAAGGTCTGTAATGTCTGACATGGGCTAGTTAGCTAGCTACTGACCAGTAATACATAGCTCTCTAAGGTCTGTAATGTCTGACATGGGCTAGTTAGCTAGCTACTGACCAGTAATACATAGCTCTCTAAGGTCTGTAATGTCTGACATGGGCTAGTTAATCTGGACATGACTGACCAGTAATACATAGCTCTCTAAGGTCTGTAATGTCTGACATGACAAGAGGAACTGATGATGTCACCTAAATGTCACCTACTAAAAGTCACCTTGTTCTTTCTACTATTACAACTTTCAATAGTACATTTAAAGCCGGACTGAGTTGCTTTAAAAATAAAAATTCTGTTCCTCTGTGTATTTAATAATGAACGAGGGGGTGTGGTACATGGCCAATAAACCACAGCTAAGGGCTGTTCTAATGTATGACGCAACGTGGAGTGCCTGGATACAGTCCTTAACCGTGGTATATTGGCCATATATCACAAACCCCCGAGGTGCCTTATTGCTGTTATAAACTGGTTACCAATGTAATTAGAGCGGTAAAAATAAGTGTTTTGTCACACCCAGCATTCAGGGCTTGACCCACACACAGGTTTATAAATGTGTACATCCTCCTCCCTCCTGAGATGTGGTACAGTATCATTCCACCATTTTGTTTCACCTCTTCTGTTCCGTCATATCTATTTCCTCATTCTCTTCTCATATCCAGAGATGATGAGGAGGTGTCAGTTTTCTCTCTGTCTGACCAGAGGTCCGTGGTGATGGAGGTGACCGTCACCAACGTGCCCTCTGACTCTCTGTACCCTGAGAAGGACGGTGACGATGCCCATGCTGCCCAGCTAGTGGTCACCCTGCCAGACACCCTGTCCTACTCTGGCTTCAGGGGACAACAGGTACACTACATTACTCTGTAGTCTGTATAAAAGTGAAGTCCTTGTTAAGGGGTGCTGAGCTGAAGACAGCTTGTAGAAGTAGAGCCCACACACGCATACGGTACCTTTTAATTAACCAGGAAGTACAACACTACGAGCCAAGAGTGGATCTAACCCTGTGACCCAGCCAGGAATAACCCTGACTAACTTTGGTCACGTAATACTCAGGGCCCTATGCATGGTTACATCAGTAGAGGAGTTAACTGGCTACCGTCCATCCTGAGTTAACTGGCTACTATCTCCCATCCATCTTGAGTTAACTGGCTACTATCTCCCATCCATCCTGAGTTAACTGGCTACTGTCTCCCATCCATCTTGAGTTAACTGGCTACTATCTCCCATCCATCCTGAGTTAACTGGCTACTATCTCCCATCCATCCTGAGTTAACTGGCTACTATCTCCCATCCATCCTGAGTTAACTGGCTACTGTCTCCCATCCATCCTGAGTTAACTGGCTACTGTCTCCCATCCATCCTGAGTTAACTGGCTACTATCTCCCATCCATCCTGAGTTAACTGGCTACTATCTCCCATCCATCCTGAGTTAACTGGCTACTATCTCCCATCCATCCTGAGTTAACTGGCTACTATCTCCCATCCATCCTGAGTTAACTGGCTACTATCTCCCATCCATCCTGAGTTAACTGGCTACTGTCTCCCATCCATCTTGAGTTAACTGGCTACCATCTCCCATCCATCCTGAGTTAACTGGCTACTATCTCCCATCCATCCTGAGTTAACTGGCTACTATCTCCCATCCATCCTGAGTTAACTGGCTACTATCTCCCATCCATCCTGAGTTAACTGGCTACTATCTCCCATCCATCCTGAGTTAACTGGCTACTATCTCCCATCCATCCTGAGTTAACTGGCTACTGTCTCCCATCCATCCTGAGTTAACTGGCTACTGTCTCCCATCCATCCTGAGTTAACTGGCTACTGTCTCCCATCCATCCTGAGTTAACTGGCTACTGTCTCCCATCCATCCTGAGTTAACTGGCTACTGTCTCCCATCCATCTTGAGTTAACTGGCTACTGTCTCCCATCCATCCTGAGTTAACTGGCTACTGTCTCCCATCCATCCTGAGTTAACTGGCTACTATCTCCCATCCATCCTGAGTTAACTGGCTACTGTCTCCCATCCATCTTGAGTTAACTGGCTACTGTCTCCCATCCATCCTGAGTTAACTGTCTCCCATCCATCCTGAGTTAACTGTCTCCCATCCATCCTGAGTTAACTGGCTACTGTCTCCCATCCATCCTGAGTTAACTGGCTACTGTCTCCCATCCATCCTGAGTTAACTGGCTACTGTCTCCCATCCATCTTGAGTTAACTGGCTACTGTCTCCCATCCATCCTGAGTTAACTGGCTACTGTCTCCCATCCATCCTGAGTTAACTGGCTACTGTCTCCCATCCATCCTGAGTTAACTGGCCACTGTCTCCCATCCATCCTGAGTTAACTGGCTACTGTCTCCCATCCATCCTGAGTTAACTGGCTACTATCTCCCATCCATCCTGAGTTAACTGGCTACTGTCTCCCATCCATCCTGAGTTAACTGGCTACTGTCTCCCATCAATCCTGAGTTAACTGGCTACTGTCTCCCATCAAACCTGAGTTAACTGGTTACTGTCTCCCATCCATCCTGAGTTAACTGGCTACTGTCTCCCATCCATCTTGAGTTAACTGGCTACTGTCTTCCGTCCATCCTGAGTTAACTGGCTACTGTCTCCCGTCCATCCTGAGTTAACTGGCTACTGTCTTCCGTTCATCTTGAGTTAACTGGCTACTGTCTCCCGTCCATCCTGAGTTAACTGGCTACTGTCTCCCGTCCATCCTGAGTTAACTGGCTACTGTCTCCCGTCCATCCTGAGTTAACTGGCTACTGTCTCCCGTCCATCCTGAGATAGCTGTCTCCCATCCATCCTGAGTTAACTGTCTCCCATCCATCCTGAGTTAACTGTCTCCCATCCATCCTGAGTTAACTGGCTACTGTCTCCCATCCATCCTGAGTTAACTGGCTACTATCTCCCATCCATCCTGAGTTAACTGTCTCCCATCCATCCTGAGTTAACTGGCTACTGTCACCCATCCATCCTGAGTTAACTGGCTACTGTCACCCATCCATCCTGAGTTAACTGTCTCACATCCATCCTGAGTTAACTGGCTACTGTCTCCCATCCATCCTGAGTTAACTGTCTCCCATCCATCCTGAGTTAACTGGCTACTGTCTCCCATCCATCCTGAGTTAACTGTCTCCCATCCATCCTGAGTTAACTGGCTACTGTCTCCCATCCATCCTGAGTTAACTGGCTACTGTCTCCCATCCATCCTGAGTTAACTGGCTACTATCTCCCATCCATCCTGAGTTAACTGGCTACTATCTCCCATCCATCCTGAGTTAACTGGCTACTGTCTCCCATCCATCCTGAGTTAACTGGCTACTGTCTCCCATCCATCTTGAGTTAACTGGCTACTGTCTCCCATCCATCCTGAGTTAACTGGCTACTGTCTCCCATACATCCTGAGTTAACTGGCTACTGTCTCCCATCCATCCTGAGTTAACTGTCTCCCATCCATCTTGAGTTAACTGGCTACTGTCTCCCATCCATCCTGAGTTAACTGGCTACTGTCTCCCATCCATCCTGAGTTAACTGTCTCCCATCCATCTTGAGTTAACTGGCTACTGTCTCCCATCCATCCTGAGTTAACTGGCTACTGTCTCCCATCCATCCTGAGTTAACTGTCTCCCATCCATCTTGAGTTAACTGGCTACTGTCTCCCATCCATCCTGAGTTAACTGGCTACTGTCTCCCATCCATCCTGAGTTAACTGGCTACTGTCTCCCATCCATCTTGAGTTAACTGGCTACTGTCTCCCATCCATCCTGAGTTAACTGGCTACTGTCTCCCATCCATCCTGAGTTAACTGGCTACTGTCTCCCATCCATCCTGAGTTAACTGTCTCCCATCCATCTTGAGTTAACTGGCTACTGTCTCCCATCCATCCTGAGTTAACTGGCTACTGTCTCCCATCAATCCTGAGGTAATGGAACTCTGTTGATCCTGACTGTGTTTCCTGTTTCCTGTGTGTAGGTGGTGTGTCAGGCCAATCAGAACGGCTCTCAGGCAGAGTGCGAGCTGGGAAACCCCCTGAAGAGAGGTTCTATCCTGATGTTCTACATCCTCCTCAGCACGTCTGCTATCACCATAGAGACCACGGAACTCACTGTCAACCTCCTGCTGGCCACGTAAGTCTTGGCTGGGAAACTACTTGAAGTTTAGGTTCTGAATGAGCCGGTCTCTAGGACCCAAAATAACCTAGACCTGGCCTTAAAAAATACTCAATCGATAATCTGAAAATGCTTCTTGTTCCTGAGCTTAATATGTGTCCAGGAAACGTAAGAGTCTACATGTGTCTCTCCTCAGCAGTTGGTCCATTTAACTCAGTGTTAGTTTCCTCCTCGTGTCTGGGATGTAACGTGTCCTCACTATGTGTGGGTTGTCTCCTCCTCAGTATCAGTGAACAGCCAGACCTGGCCCCTGTCACAGCCGTGGCTAAAGTCATCATAGAGCTCCCTCTGGCTGTCAGCGGGTAGGTACTGAACTCTAGGTTATCACTACTGATTTGTCCACTGCTTCTCTAGTGCATCACTTCTCCCTCTCTCTCTCTTTTGCTCCTTCCCTTCCTCCTTCATTTCCTTGAAATCATCACTAATCCAACATGACTGGATAAGTGAAAGCAGAAGGAAAAGAACATGGAAAACAATAAATGTCCCAGGAAGAAAGGATAGGAAAGATGGAATACTTTCCAGAGGTATTTGAACAGGGCCAAGTTCTGTGATTCAGTACTCTATGTCAGTCTGCCACAGTAAACAATGGTACCATTAACCCATTATCCCTCTGTCCATTAACCCATTAACCCTCTGTCCACTAACCCTCTGTCCATTAACCCTCTGTCCATTAACCCTCTGTCCAATAACCCTCTGTCCATTATCCCTCTGTCCATTAACCCTCTGTCCATTAACCCATTAACCCTCTGTCCATTAACCCATTAACCCTCTGTCCATTAACCCTCTGTCCATTAACCCTCTGTCCATTAACCCTCTGTCCATTAACCCTCTGTCCACTAACCCTCTGTCCACTAACCCTCTGTCCATTAACCCTCTGTCCACTAACCCTCTGTCCACTAACCCTCTGTCCATTAACCCTCTGTCCACTAACCCTCTGTCCATTAACCCTCTGTCCATTAACCCATTAACCCTCTGTCCATTAACCCTCTGTCCATTAACCCTCTGTCCACTAACCCTCTGTCCATTAACCCTCTGTCCACTAACCCTCTGTCCACTAACCCTCTGTCCATTAACCCATTAACCCTCTGTCCATTAACCCTCTGTCCATTAACCCTCTGTCCATTAACCTTCTGTCCACTAACCCATTAACCCTCTGTCCACTAACCCTCTGTCCACTAACCCTCTGTCCATTAACCCATTAACCCTCTGTCCATTTACCCTCTGTCCATTAACCCTCTGTCCATTAACCTTCTGTCCACTAACCCATTAACCCTCTGTCCACTAACCCTCTGTCCATTAACCCTCTGTCCATTAACCCTCTGTCCATTAACCCTCTGTCCATTAACCTTCTGTCCACTAACCCATTAACCCTCTGTCCACTAACCCTCTGTCCACTAACCCTCTGTCCATTAACCCATTAACCCTCTGTCCATTAACCCTCTGTCCATTAACCCTCTGTCCATTAACCTTCTGTCCACTAACCCTCTGTCCATTAACCCTCGGTCCATTAACCCTCTGTCCACTAACCCATTAACCCTCTGTCCATTAACCCTCTGTCCACTAACCCTCGGTCCATTAACCCTCTGTCCATTAACCCATTATCCCTCTGTCCATTAACCCTCTGTCCATTAACCCATTATCCCTCTGTCCATTAACCCATTAACCCTCTGTCCATTAACCCTCTGTCCATTAACCCTCTGTCCATTAACCCATTAACCCTCTGTCCATTAACCCACGTCCATTAACCCATTAACCCTCTGTCCATTAACCCATTAACCCTCTGTCCATTAACCCTCTGTCCATTAACCCTCTGTCCATTAACCCTCTGTCCATTAACCCTCTGTCCATTAACCCTCTGTCCACTAACCCTCTGTCCACTAACCCTCTGTCCATTAACCCTCTGTCCATTAACCCTCTGTCCATTAACCCATTATCCCTCTGTCCATTAACCCTCTGTCCATTAACCCATTATCCCTCTGTCCACTAACCCTCTGTCCATTAACCCTCTGTCCATTAACCCTCTGTCCATTAACCCATTATCCCTCTGTCCATTAACCCTCTGTCCATTAACCCATTATCCCTCTGTCCATTAACCCTCTGTCCATTAACCCTCTGTCCATTAACCCTCTGTCCATTATCCCTCTGTCCACTAACCCTCTGTCCATTAACCCATTATCCCTCTGTCCATGAACCCATTAACCCTCTGTCCATTAACCCATTAACCCTCTGTCCACTAACCCTCTGTCCATTAACCCTCTGTCCATTAACCCTCTGTCCATTAACCCTCTGTCCATTAACCCATTATCCCTCTGTCCATTAACCCATTAACCCTCTGTCCATTAACCCTCTGTCCATTAACCCTCTGTCCATTAACCCTCTGTCCATTAACCCATTAACCCTCTGTCCATTATCCCTCTGTCCACTAACCCTCTGTCCACTAACCCATTAACCCTCTGTCCATTAACCCTCTGTCCATTAACCCATTAACCCTCTGTCCATTAACCCTCTGTCCACTAACCCTCTGTCCATTAACCCATTAACCCTCTGTCCATTATCCCTCTGTCCACTAACCCTCTGTCCACTAACCCTCTGTCCACTAACCCTCTGTCCATTATCCCTCTGTCCACTAACCCTCTGTCCACGAACCCTCTGTCCACTAACCCTATGTCCACTAACCCTCTGTCCACTAACCCTCTGTCCACTAACCCTCTGTCCATTAACCCTCTGTCCACTAACCCTCTGTCCACTAACCCTCTGTCCATTAACCCTCTGTCCATTAACCCTCTGTCCATTAACCCTCTGTCCATTAACCCTCTGTCCACTAACCCTCGGTCCATTAACCCTCTGTCCATTAACCCATTATCCCTCTGTCCATTAACCCTCTGTCCATTAACCCATTATCCCTCTGTCCATTAACCCATTAACCCTCTGTCCATTAACCCTCTGTCCATTAACCCTCTGTCCATTAACCCATTAACCCTCTGTCCATTAACCCACGTCCATTAACCCATTAACCCTCTGTCCATTAACCCATTAACCCTCTGTCCATTAACCCATTAACCCTCTGTCCATTAACCCTCTGTCCATTAACCCTCTGTCCATTAACCCTCTGTCCATTAACCCTCTGTCCACTAACCCTCTGTCCATTAACCCTCTGTCCATTAACCCATTATCCCTCTGTCCATTAACCCTCTGTCCATTAACCCATTATCCCTCTGTCCACTAACCCTCTGTCCATTAACCCTCTGTCCATTAACCCTCTGTCCATTAACCCTCTGTCCATTATCCCTCTGTCCACTAACCCTCTGTCCATTAACCCATTATCCCTCTGTCCATGAACCCATTAACCCTCTGTCCATTAACCCATTAACCCTCTGTCCACTAACCCTCTGTCCATTAACCCTCTGTCCATTAACCCTCTGTCCATTAACCCATTATCCCTCTGTCCATTAACCCATTAACCCTTTGTCCATTAACCCTCTGTCCATTAACCCTCTGTCCATTAACCCTCTGTCCATTATCCCCCTGTCCATTAACCCTCTGTCCATTAACCCATTAACCCTCTGTCCATTATCCCTCTGTCCACTAACCCTCTGTCCACTAACCCATTAACCCTCTGTCCATTAACCCTCTGTCCATTAACCCATTAACCCTCTGTCCATTAACCCTCTGTCCACTAACCCTCTGTCCATTAACCCATTAACCCTCTGTCCATTATCCCTCTGTCCACTAACCCTCTGTCCACTAACCCTCTGTCCACTAACCCTCTGTCCACTAACCCTCTGTCCACTAACCCTCTGTCCATTAACCCATTATCCCTCTGTCCATTAACCCTCTGTCCACTAACCCTCTGTCCATTATCCCTCTGTCCACTAACCCTCTGTCCACTAACCCTATGTCCACTAACCCTCTGTCCACTAACCCTCTGTCCACTAACCCTCTGTCCATTAACCCTCTGTCCACTAACCCTCTGTCCACTAACCCTCTGTCCACTAACCCTCTGTCCATTAACCCTCTGTCCATTAACCCTCTGTCCATTAACCCTCTGTCCACTATCCCTCTGTCCACTATCCCTCTGTCCATTATCCCTCTGTCCATTATCCCTCTGTCCATTAACCCTCTGTCCATTAACCCTCTGTCCACTATCCCTCTGTCCATTATCCCTCTGTCCACTAACCCTCTGTCCACTAACCCTCTGTCCACTAACCCTCTGTCCACTAACCCTCTGTCCACTAACCCTCTGTCCACTAACCCATTATCCCTCTGTCCATTAACCCTCTGTCCACTAACCCTCTGTCCATTAACCCTCTGTCCACTAACCCTCTGTCCATTAACCCTCTGTCCATTAACCCTCTGTCCACTAACCCTCTGTCCATTAACCCTCTGTCCATTAACCCTCTGTCCATTAACCCTCTGTCCATTAACCCTCTGTCCATTAACCCGTTAACCCTCTGTCCATTAACCCTCTGTCCATTAACCCTCTGTCCATTAACCCTCTGTCCACTAACCCTCTGTCCATTAACCCTCTGTCCACTAACCCTCTGTCCATTAACCCTCTGTCCATTAACCCATTAACCCTCTGTCCATTAACCCTCTGTCCACTAACCCACTGTCCATTAACCCTCTGTCCATTAACCCTCTGTCCATTAACCCTCTGTCCATATCCCTCTGTCCATATCCCTCTGTCCATATCCCTCTGTCCATATCCCTCTGTCCATTAACCCTCTGTCCATTAACCCTCTGTCCATTAACCCTCTGTCCATTAACCCTCTGTCCACTAACCCTCTGTCCATTAACCCTCTGTCCATTAACCCATTATCCCTCTGTCCATTAACCCTCTGTCCATTAACCCATTATCCCTCTGTCCATTAACCCATTAACCCTCTGTCCATTAACCCTCTGTCCATTAACCCTCTGTCCATTAACCCATTAACCCTCTGTCCATTAACCCATTAACCCTCTGTCCATTAACCCATTAACCCTCTGTCCATTAACCCTCTGTCCATTAACCCTCTGTCCATTAACCCTCTGTCCATTAACCCTCTGTCCACTAACCCTCTGTCCACTAACCCTCTGTCCACTAACCCTCTGTCCATTAACCCTCTGTCCATTAACCCATTATCCCTCTGTCCATTAACCCTCTGTCCATTAAACCATTATCCCTCTGTCCACTAACCCTCTGTCCATTAACCCCCTGTCCATTAACCCTCTGTCCATTAACCCTCTGTCCATTATCCCTCTGTCCACTAACCCTCTGTCCATTAACCCATTATCCCTCTGTCCATGAACCCATTAACCCTCTGTCCATTAACCCTCTGTCCATTAACCCATTAACCCTCTGTCCACTAACCCTCTGTCCATTAACCTTCTGTCCATTAACCCTCTGTCCATTAACCCTCTGTCCATTAACCCATTATCCCTCTGTCCATTAACCCATTAACCCTCTGTCCATTAACCCTCTGTCCATTAACCCTCTGTCCATTAACCCTCTGTCCACTAACCCTCTGTCCATTAACCCATTAACCCTCTGTCCATTATCCCTCTGTCCACTAACCCCCTGTCCACTAACCCTCTGTCCACTAACCCACTGTCCACTAACCCTCTGTCCACTAACCCTCTGTCCATTAACCCATTATCCCTCTGTCCATTAACCCTCTGTCCACTAACCCTCTGTCCATATCCCTCTGTCCATATCCCTCTGTCCACTAACCCTCTGTCCACTAACCCTCTGTCCACTAACCCTCTGTCCATATCCCTCTGTCCATATCCCTCTGTCCACTAACCCTCTGTCCACTAACCCTCTGTCCATTAACCCTCTGTCCATTAACCCTCTGTCCATTAACCCTCTGTCCACTAACCCTCTGTCCATTAACCCTCTGTCCATTAACCCATTATCCCTCTGTCCATTATCCCTCTGTCCATTAACCCATTAACCCTCTGTCCATTAACCCTCTGTCCATTAACCCTCTGTCCATTAACCCATTAACCCTCTGTCCATTAACCCTCTGTCCATTAACCCATTAACCCTCTGTCCATTAACCCATTAACCCTCTGTCCATTAACCCATTAACCCTCTGTCCATTAACCCTCTGTCCATTAACCCTCTGTCCATTAACCCTCTGTCCATTAACCCTCTGTCCACTAACCCTCTGTCCACTAACCCTCTGTCCACTAACCCTCTGTCCACTAACCCTCTGTCCATTAACCCTCTGTCCATTAACCCATTATCCCTCTGTCCATTAACCCTCTGTCCATTAACCCATTATCCCTCTGTCCACTAACCCTCTGTCCATTAACCCTCTGTCCATTAACCCTCTGTCCATTAACCCTCTGTCCATTATCCCTCTGTCCACTAACCCTCTGTCCATTGACCCATTATCCCTCTGTCCATGAACCCATTAACCCTCTGTCCATTAACCCTCTGTCCATTAACCCTCTGTCCATTAACCCATTATCCCTCTGTCCATTAACCCATTAACCCTCTGTCCATTAACCCTCTGTCCATTAACCCTCTGTCCATTAACCCTCTGTCGACTAACCCTCTGTCCATTAACCCATTAACCCTCTGTCCATTATCCCTCTGTCCACTAACCCTCTGTCCAATATCCCTCTGTCCACTAACCCTCTGTCCACTAACCCTCTGTCCATTAACCCTCTGTCCACTAACCCTCTGTCCACTAACCCTCTGTCCACTAACCCTCTGTCCACTAACCCTCTGTCCACTAACCCATTATCCCTCTGTCCATTAACCCTCTGTCCACTAACCCTCTGTCCATTATCCCTCTGTCCACTAACCCTCTGTCCACTAACCCTCTGTCCATTAACCCTCTGTCCACTAACCCTCTGTCCACTAACCCTCTGTCCACTAACCCTCTGTCCACTAACCCTCTGTCCACTAACCCTCTGTCCATTAACCCATTATCCCTCTGTCCACTAACCCTCTGTCCACTAACCCTCTGTCCACTAACCCTCTGTCCACTAACCCTCTGTCCACTAACCCTCTGTCCATTAACCCTCTGTCCACTAACCCTCTGTCCACTAACCCTCTGTCCACTAACCCTCTGTCCACTAACCCTCTGACCACTAACCCTCTGTCCATTAACCCATTATCCCTCTGTCCATTAACCCTCTGTCCACTAACCCTCTGTCCACTAACCCTCTGTCCACTAACCCTCAGTCCACTAACCCTCTGTCCATTAACCCATTATCCCTCTGTCCACTAACCCTCTGTCCACTAACCCTCTGTCCACTAACCCTCTGTCCACTAACCCTCTGTCCACTAACCCTCTGTCCATTAACCCTCTGTCCACTAACCCTCTGTCCACTAACCCTCTGTCCACTAACCCTCTGTCCACTAACCCTCTGACCACTAACCCTCTGTCCATTAACCCATTATCCCTCTGTCCATTAACCCTCTGTCCACTAACCCTCTGTCCACTAACCCTCTGTCCACTAACCCTCAGTCCACTAACCCTCTGTCCATTAACCCTCTGTCCACTAACCCTCTGTCCACTAATCCTCTGTCCACTAACCCTCTGTCCATTAACCCTCTGTCCATTAACCCTCTGTCCACTATCCCTCTGTCCATTATCCCACTGTCCATTAACCCTCTGTCCATTAACCCTCTGTCCATTAACCCTCTGTCCACTATCCCTCTGTCCATTATCCCTCTGTCCATTATCCCTCTATCCATTAACCCTCTGTCCACTAACCCTCTGTCCACTAACCCTCTGTCCACTAACCCTCTGTCCATTAACCCTCTGTCCACTAACCCTCTGTCCACTAACCCTCTGTCCACTAACCCTCTGTCCATTAACCCATTAACCCTCTGTCCATTAACCCTCTGTCCACTAACCCTCTGTCCACTAACCCTCTGTCCATTAACCCATTATCCCTCTGTCCATTAACCCTCTGTCCACTAACCCTCTGTCCATTAACCCTCTGTCCACTAACCCTCTGTCCATTAACCCTCTGTCCACTAACCCTCTGTCCACTAACCCTCTGTCCATTAACCCTCTGTCCATTAATCCTCTGTCCATTAACCCTCTTTCCATTAACCCTCTGTCCATTAACCCATTTACCCTCTGTCCATTAACCCTCTGTCCACTAACCCTCTGTCCATTAACCCTCTGTCCATTAACCCTCTGTCCACTAACCCTCTGTCCACTAACCCTCTGTCCATTAACCCATTATCGCTCTGTCCATTAACCCTCTGTCCACTAACCCTCTGTCCATTATCCCTCTGTCCACTAACCCTCTGTCCACTAACCCTCTGTCCACTAACCCTCTGTCCACTAACCCTCTGTCCACTGACCCTCTGTCCATTAACCCTCTGTCCACTAACCCTCTGTCCACTAACCCTCTGTCCACTAACCCTCTGTCCACTAACCCTCTGTCCACTAACCCTCTGACCACTAACCCTCTGTCCATTAACCCATTATCCCTCTGTCCATTAACCCTCTGTCCACTAACCCTCTGTCCACTAACCCTCTGTCCACTAACCCTCAGTCCACTAACCCTCTGTCCATTAACCCTCTGTCCACTAACCCTCTGTCCACTAATCCTCTGTCCACTAACCCTCTGTCCATTAACCCTCTGTCCATTAACCCTCTGTCCACTATCCCTCTGTCCATTATCCCACTGTCCATTAACCCTCTGTCCATTAACCCTCTGTCCATTAACCCTCTGTCCACTATCCCTCTGTCCATTATCCCTCTATCCATTAACCCTCTGTCCACTAACCCTCTGTCCACTAACCCTCTGTCCACTAACCCACTGTCCACTAACCCTCTGTCCACTAACCCTCTGTCCATTAACCCATTATCCCTCTGTCCATTAACCCTCTGTCCACTAACCCTCTGTCCATATCCCTCTGTCCATATCCCTCTGTCCACTAACCCTCTGTCCACTAACCCTCTGTCCACTAACCCTCTGTCCATATCCCTCTGTCCATATCCCTCTGTCCACTAACCCTCTGTCCACTAACCCTCTGTCCATTAACCCTCTGTCCATTAACCCTCTGTCCATTAACCCTCTGTCCACTAACCCTCTGTCCATTAGACCTCTGTCCATTAACCCATTATCCCTCTGTCCATTAACCCTCTGTCCATTAACCCATTATCCCTCTGTCCATTAACCCATTAACCCTCTGTCCATTAACCCTCTGTCCATTAACCCTCTGTCCATTAACCCATTAACCCTCTGTCCATTAACCCTCTGTCCATTAACCCATTAACCCTCTGTCCATTAACCCATTAACCCTCTGTCCATTAACCCATTAACCCTCTGTCCATTAACCCTCTGTCCATTAACCCTCTGTCCATTAACCCTCTGTCCATTAACCCTCTGTCCACTAACCCTCTGTCCACTAACCCTCTGTCCACTAACCCTCTGTCCACTAACCCTCTGTCCATTAACCCTCTGTCCATTAACCCATTATCCCTCTGTCCATTAACCCTCTGTCCATTAACCCATTATCCCTCTGTCCACTAACCCTCTGTCCATTAACCCTCTGTCCATTAACCCTCTGTCCATTAACCCTCTGTCCATTATCCCTCTGTCCACTAACCCTCTGTCCATTGACCCATTATCCCTCTGTCCATGAACCCATTAACCCTCTGTCCATTAACCCTCTGTCCATTAACCCTCTGTCCATTAACCCATTATCCCTCTGTCCATTAACCCATTAACCCTCTGTCCATTAACCCTCTGTCCATTAACCCTCTGTCCATTAACCCTCTGTCGACTAACCCTCTGTCCATTAACCCATTAACCCTCTGTCCATTATCCCTCTGTCCACTAACCCTCTGTCCAATATCCCTCTGTCCACTAACCCTCTGTCCACTAACCCTCTGTCCACTAACCCTCTGTCCATTAACCCTCTGTCCACTAACCCTCTGTCCACTAACCCTCTGTCCACTAACCCTCTGTCCACTAACCCTCTGTCCACTAACCCATTATCCCTCTGTCCATTAACCCTCTGTCCACTAACCCTCTGTCCATTATCCCTCTGTCCACTAACCCTCTGTCCACTAACCCTCTGTCCATTAACCCTCTGTCCACTAACCCTCTGTCCACTAACCCTCTGTCCACTAACCCTCTGTCCACTAACCCTCTGTCCACTAACCCTCTGTCCATTAACCCATTATCCCTCTGTCCACTAACCCTCTGTCCACTAACCCTCTGTCCACTAACCCTCTGTCCACTAACCCTCTGTCCACTAACCCTCTGTCCATTAACCCTCTGTCCACTAACCCTCTGTCCACTAACCCTCTGTCCACTAACCCTCTGTCCACTAACCCTCTGACCACTAACCCTCTGTCCATTAACCCATTATCCCTCTGTCCATTAACCCTCTGTCCACTAACCCTCTGTCCACTAACCCTCTGTCCACTAACCCTCAGTCCACTAACCCTCTGTCCATTAACCCTCTGTCCACTAACCCTCTGTCCACTAATCCTCTGTCCACTAACCCTCTGTCCATTAACCCTCTGTCCATTAACCCTCTGTCCACTATCCCTCTGTCCATTATCCCACTGTCCATTAACCCTCTGTCCATTAACCCTCTGTCCATTAACCCTCTGTCCACTATCCCTCTGTCCATTATCCCTCTGTCCATTATCCCTCTATCCATTAACCCTCTGTCCACTAACCCTCTGTCCACTAACCCTCTGTCCACTAACCCTCTGTCCATTAACCCTCTGTCCACTAACCCTCTGTCCACTAACCCTCTGTCCACTAACCCTCTGTCCATTAACCCATTAACCCTCTGTCCATTAACCCTCTGTCCACTAACCCTCTGTCCACTAACCCTCTGTCCATTAACCCATTATCCCTCTGTCCATTAACCCTCTGTCCACTAACCCTCTGTCCACTAACCCTCTGTCCACTAACCCTCTGTCCATTAACCCATTAACCCTCTGTCCATTAACCCTCTGTCCACTAACCCTCTGTCCACTAACCCTCTGTCCATTAACCCATTATCCCTCTGTCCACTAACCCTCTGTCCACTAACCCTCTGTCCACTAACCCTCTGTCCACTAACCCTCTGTCCACTAACCCTCTGTCCATTAACCCTCTGTCCACTAACCCTCTGTCCACTAACCCTCTGTCCACTAACCCTCTGTCCACTAACCCTCTGACCACTAACCCTCTGTCCATTAACCCATTATCCCTCTGTCCATTAACCCTCTGTCCACTAACCCTCTGTCCACTAACCCTCTGTCCACTAACCCTCAGTCCACTAACCCTCTGTCCATTAACCCTCTGTCCACTAACCCTCTGTCCACTAATCCTCTGTCCACTAACCCTCTGTCCATTAACCCTCTGTCCATTAACCCTCTGTCCACTATCCCTCTGTCCATTATCCCACTGTCCATTAACCCTCTGTCCATTAACCCTCTGTCCATTAACCCTCTGTCCACTATCCCTCTGTCCATTATCCCTCTGTCCATTAACCCTCTGTCCACTATCCCTCTGTCCATTATCCCACTGTCCATTAACCCTCTGTCCATTAACCCTCTGTCCATTAACCCTCTGTCCACTAACCCTCTGTCCACTAACCCTCTGTCCACTAACCCTCTGTCCATTAACCCATTAACCCTCTGTCCATTAACCCTCTGTCCACTAACCCTCTGTCCACTAACCCTCTGTCCATTAACCCATTATCCCTCTGTCCATTAACCCTCTGTCCACTAACCCTCTGTCCATTAACCCTCTGTCCACTAACCCTCTGTCCATTAACCCTCTGTCCACTAACCCTCTGTCCACTAACCCTCTGTCCATTAACCCTCTGTCCATTAATCCTCTGTCCATTAACCCTCTTTCCATTAACCCTCTGTCCATTAACCCATTTACCCTCTGTCCATTAACCCTCTGTCCACTAACCCTCTGTCCATTAACCCTCTGTCCATTAACCCTCTGTCCACTAACCCTCTGTCCACTAACCCTCTGTCCATTAACCCATTATCGCTCTGTCCATTAACCCTCTGTCCACTAACCCTCTGTCCATTATCCCTCTGTCCACTAACCCTCTGTCCACTAACCCTCTGTCCACTAACCCTCTGTCCACTAACCCTCTGTCCACTGACCCTCTGTCCATTAACCCTCTGTCCACTAACCCTCTGTCCACTAACCCTCTGTCCACTAACCCTCTGTCCACTAACCCTCTGTCCACTAACCCTCTGACCACTAACCCTCTGTCCATTAACCCATTATCCCTCTGTCCATTAACCCTCTGTCCACTAACCCTCTGTCCACTAACCCTCTGTCCACTAACCCTCAGTCCACTAACCCTCTGTCCATTAACCCTCTGTCCACTAACCCTCTGTCCACTAATCCTCTGTCCACTAACCCTCTGTCCATTAACCCTCTGTCCATTAACCCTCTGTCCACTATCCCTCTGTCCATTATCCCACTGTCCATTAACCCTCTGTCCATTAACCCTCTGTCCATTAACCCTCTGTCCACTATCCCTCTGTCCATTATCCCTCTGTCCATTATCCCTCTATCCATTAACCCTCTGTCCACTAACCCTCTGTCCACTAACCCTCTGTCCACTAACCCTCTGTCCATTAACCCTCTGTCCACTAACCCTCTGTCCACTAACCCTCTGTCCACTAACCCTCTGTCCATTAACCCATTAACCCTCTGTCCATTAACCCTCTGTCCACTAACCCTCTGTCCATTAACCCTCTGTCCATTAACCCATTAACCCTCTGTCCATTAACCCTCTGTCCATTAACCCATTTACCCTCTGTCCATTAACCCTCTGTCCACTAACCCTCTGTCCATTAACCCTCTGTCCATTAACCCTCTGTCCATATCCCTCTGTCCATATCCCTCTGTCCATATCCCTTTGTCCATATCCCTCTGTCCATATCCCTCTGTCCATATCCCTCTGTCCATATCCCTCTGTCCATTAACCCATTAACCCTCTGTCCATTAACCCTCTGTCCATTAACCCTCTGTCCATTAACCCTCTGTCCATATCCCTCTGTCCATATCCCTCTGTCCATATCCCTTTGTCCATATCCCTCTGTCCATATCCCTCTGTCCATATCCCTCTGTCCATATCCCTCTGTCCATTAACCCATTAACCCTCTGTCCATTAACCCTCTGTCCATTAACCCTCTGTCCATTAACCCTCTGTCCATTAACCCTCTGTCCATTAACCCTCTGTCCATTAACCCTCTGTCCATTAACCCTCTGTCCATTAACCCTCTGTCCATTAACCCTCTGTCCATTAACCCTCTGTCCATTAACCCTCTGTCCATTAACCCTCTATCCATATCCCTCTGTCCACCTGGCCAAGATAAAGCAAAGCAGTGCGACACAAACAGCACAGAGTTACACATGCAATAAACAAACTTACAGTCAATAACACAATAGAAACATCTATTTACAGTGTGTGCAAATGAGGTAAGATTAGGGCGGTAAGACAATAAATAGGCCGTAGTGGCGAAGTAATTACAATTTAGCAATTAAACACTGGAGTGATAGATGTGCAGAAGATGAATGTGCAAGCAGAGATACTGGGGTGCAAAGGAGCAAAAAAAAATAACAATATGGGGATGAGGTAGTTGGATAGGCTATTTACAGATGGGCTATGTACAGGTGCAGTGATCTGTGAGCTGCTCTGACAGCTGGTGCTTAAAGCTAGTGAGGGAGATATGAGTCTCCAGCTTCAGAGATTTTTGGCTCTGGGGATGACCAGTGAAATATACCTGCTGTAGCGAATGTTATGGGTGGGTGTTGCTATGGTGACCAGTGAGCTGAGTTAAGGCGGGGCTTTACCTAGCAGAGACTTGTAGATGACCTGGAGCCAGTGGATTTGGCGACGAGTATGTAGCGAGGGCCAGCCAACGAGAGCATACAGGTCGCAGTAGTGGGTAGTATATGGGGCTTTGGTGCCAAAACGGATGGCACTGTGATAGACTGCATCCAATTTCCTGAGTGGAGTGTTGGAGGCTATTTTGTACTTGGCACATCTAAAGCATTTTCTTTTGGTGTGTTGCTATAGGCCACCAAGTGCTAACAGTCAGTATCTAAATAACATGTGTGAAATGCTTGATAGTGTATGTGATGTAAACAGAGAGGTCTACTTTCTTGGGGACGTGAATATTGACTGGTTTTCATCAAGCTGTCCACTCAAGAGGAAGCTTCTCACTGTAACCAGTGCCTGTAATCTGGTTCAGGTTATTAATCAACCTACCAGGGTGTTTACAAACACTACAGGAACTAGATCATCCACATGTATTGATCACATTTTACTAATAATGTAGAACTGTGGTCTAAAGCTGTATCCGTACCCATTGGATGCAGTGATCACAATATAGTGGCTATATCCAGGAAAGCCAAAGTTCCAACAGCTGGGCCTAAAATAGTGTATAAGAGATCATACAAAATATTTTGCTGTGACTCTCATGTGGATGATGTTAAAAATATTTGTTGGTCTGATGTGATTAATGAGGAGCATCCAGACGCTACACTTGATGAATTTATGAAATTGATTCTTCCAATTATTGATTAACATGCACCTGTTAAGAGACTGACTGTTAGAACTGTTAAGGCTCCATGGATTGATGAGGAATTGAGAAACTGTATGGTTGAAAGAGATGGGCAAAAGGAAGTGGCTAATACGTCTGGCTGCACATCTGACTGGCTTGACTTACTACAAACTGAGAAATGATGTGACTAAACTCAACAAAAAGAAGAAGAAGAAACTGTTTTATGAAGCCAAAAATAATGATATAGAGAATGATGAAATGATGGTCAGAAAGAGTAATTCAACTCCATCTTTCATGGAACCAGAACCTTTATTATGAAGCCCAGATCAATGATATAAAGAATTCTGGCAAAAACTTTGGGGAACTTTAAATGAAATTTTGGGCAGAAAGACAAATTGAACTCCATCTTTCATCGAATCGGATGGCTTATTCATCACAAAAACCAGTTGATGTTGCCAATTATTTTAATGATTATTTCTTTGACAAAGTGGGAAAACTTAGGCAGAAGAACAGAGTGACACGTCTTGCTCTTCATTGTAATCAGAGGGCTGATATAAATACTATGCAGCCAGTCTCTCTCTTGGCTAAGAGTTGAGGAGAGACTGACTGCATCACTTCTTCTTTTTATAAGAAACATTCATGTGTTAAATCCCAAATTGTTTCCATAGTCAACTTACACACAGCTCTGTCACACACACTTACCCCACCAGACATGCCACCAGGGGTCTTTTCACAGTCCCCAAACCCAGAACACATTCAAGAAAACGTACAGTATTATATAGAGCCATTATTGCATGGAACTTCCTTCCATCTCATATTGCTCAAATAAACAGCAAACCTGGTTTCAATAAACAGATAAAGCAACACCTCACATCACATCACCTCTCCCCTATTTGATCTAGATAGTTTGTGTGTATTCATTGATATGTAGGCTACGTGTGCCTTTTAAAAAATGTATGTAGTTATGTCCTTGAGCTGTTCTTGTCTATTGATGTTCTGTATTATGTCATGTTTCATGTTTTGTGTGGACCCCAGGAAGAGTAGCTGCTGCTTTTGCAACAGCTAATGGGGATCCTAATAAAATACCAAATACCAAACCTTAACCCTCTGTCCAGTAAACCACTAACTGTCCGTCCAGTAACCCACTAACCCTAACCCACTAATCAGCTAGCATAGCCAGCAGCATACCACCCTGTATCCCACTGCTGACTTGCTTCTGAAGCTAAGCAGGGTTGGTCCTGGTCAGTCCCTAGATGGGAGACCAGATGCTGCTGGAAGTGGTGTTGGAGGGCCAGTAGGAGGCACTCTTTCCTCAGGTCTAAAAAAAAAAAAAAAAAAAAAAATAAAATCCCTGTGTAGGGTGTTGTCTTTTGGATGGGACCTTAAAAGGGTGTCCTGACTCTCTGTGTGGTCATTAAAGATCTCATGGCATTTGCCGTAAGAGTAGCTGTGTTAACCCCGGTGTCCTGGCTAAATTCCCAAGCTGTCCCTCATATTGTCACCTAATCATCCCCAGTTTACAATTGGCTCATTCCCCCCCCCCCCCCCCCTCCTCTCCCCTGTAACTATTTCCCAGGTTGTTGATGTAAATGAGAATGTGTTCTCAGTCAATTCACCTGGTAAAATAATGGTTAAATAACCCTAACCCTGTTTCTGTTCTGATTAAGGGTGGTCCGGCCACACCAGCTGTTCTTCAGTGGAGTTGTGAAGGGGGAGAGTGCTATGGAGACTCTGGACGATGTGGGCAGCGCTCTGGACTTTGAGTTTACGGTGATATTGTTTGATTATTTACTTTTATTTTATCCCCCCGGATTGCGGGCCACATCTCACACTATTGGATAAGTCCGACACCTTGAAAAAGCTCACAAATAAATCACAGGAAAGCCAGTGAGGGCTATGGCAAAAACAGAGAGTATGTATTGTATTGTTTAAATGGCTAAATTATTTAACAATGCACCAGGAGTACTTGCTACTGTAATTCCTGAAATGCAGAGCCTGTAGATGGAGTACTTCTCAAATCCGAAATTATACTTTTCTTACAATGCTTGCTAGCTAAGCTGGTTAGCTTTCTCTCAGTCTCATTGAACACCAAATGTTACAAACGCTAGCTAGATAGCTAGCCATTTAATGCCACTTAATACTTGTTTCCTTGGTGACAGTTAATTATACATTACAAACATAATTTTATCAGCTTCCCGTGAAGCGATTGTAATGACAGTTCACCACAACATACCCAATAGTTTCCTGATTAGTAAAGGGGTAGTTTCAAAACGCAGTTTGAGATCATTTTGAGGGTATTTCTACAGTGGTTGAATGGGAAATTGGGCTTCCTGTCACGTCGGGATAAAGGGTCGGGAGACAGGCGCAGGAATGCGTAATAAGGGATTTAATTTATCCAAATTACAGCGTGCCGTGTAAAGGCACGGGGATGAAGACCAAACAAACACTATACAAAACACAGGGCAGAAACCCAAACAAAAGAGTGAGGAGTCCCTCGAATAAATAACACAAACACAATGATTAACACACGGGACGAGACCCGTAATCATCTGCTGCAATCCACAAGGGCACGAAAGCTCAAAACACACAGCACAGATACTCGCATGCACCAACTGACATTGTAACAATAATCAACAGTCCAATGGAAACCAAAGGGCACACTTATACAAGTACTAATCCGTGGGAATAGGGGGCAGGTATGCGTAATGAAAGTCCGTGACACTTCCCGGGAAAACGTTGTCTGAGGTTGCAAAACAGTTACCAAGGCGGCAAGGATTAGCAAAGGCTCAATTGTAAGCATATTTCAAATAATAATTTGTTTCGATCATAAAACATTTTATATTGACTGTGTTTCATTCAACTAATAAATCAATCCTCCATGTTTTGATTAGGTGACCAACACTGGGCCGTCCCTGCAGACTCTAGGCTCTGCCTTCCTCAACATAATGTGGCCTCATGAGCTGTCCAATGGGAAGTGGCTCCTGTACCCCACCGCTTTTCACTTCCAGGGCCATCCAGAAACACACTGTAGAACCCACACCTCCCTCAACCCACGGAAGTTTTCCCACAGTTCTCCTTCTGAAGACCAGCCACAGGCTACAGTACGTGTACTAGTAAAGGGAAATACCTTTCTTTCTCTTTGCCAACAATGCATTAGTCAATATCAATAGTACAAATATTATACTAGAAAATAAAGTGAAACAAAAACATAGAAATAAGAACCAGGTGAATCCAGGTGAAAGCTATGATCCCTTATTGATGTCACCTTTTAAATCCACTTCAATCCGTGTAGATGAAATGGAGGAGACAGGTTAAAGAAGGATTTTTAAGTCTGGAAACAATTGAGACATGAATTGCGTATGTGTATTTAAGTGGCTGCTGCATCCATATAGATGATGTCACCATAGTCTATGACCGATAGGAACGTCAACTGAATAATCTGCGTTCTACTATTAGGTGAGAGACCTATTTCTATAGAAGAAGCCCATTTTTATGAGGCCATAAGTAGCAAATAGAAGTTCAAAACGTATGTTCACAAGAACTTAAGTTGATAAAAATATCTAACACAACATTAGGTGAAAATATATATATTATTATGGATTTATAATCAGCTACAGTTGAAGTCTGAAGTTTACATACACTTAGGTTAGAGTCATTAAAACTCGTTTTTCAACCACTCCAGACATTTCTTGTTAACAAACTATAGTTTTGGCAAGTCGGTAAGGACATCTACTTTGTGCATGACACAAGTAGATTTTACAACAATTGTTTACAGATAGATTATTTCACTTACAGTTGAAGTCGGAAGTTTACATACACTTAGGTTGGAGTCATTAAAACTCGTTTTTCAACCACTCCACAAATGTCTTGTTAACAAACTATAGTTTTGGCAAGTCGGTTAGGACATCTACTTTGTGCATGATACAAGTAATTTTTCCAACAATTGTTTACAGACAGATTATTTCACTTATAATTCACTGTATCACAATTCCAGTGGGGCAGACGTTTACATATACTAAGTTGACTGTGCATTTAAACAGCTTTGAAAATTCCAGAAAATGATGTCATGACTTTAGAAGCTTCTGATAGGCTAATTGACATAATTTGAATCAATTAGAGGTGTACCTGTGGATGTATTTCAAGGCCTACCTTCAAACGCAGTGTGTCTTTGCTTGACATCATAGGAAAATCAAAAGAAATCAGCCAAGACCTCCGAAAACAAAATTGTAGACCACAAGTCTGATTCATCCTTGGGAGCAATTTCCAAACGCATGAAGGTACCAGGTTCATCTGGACAAACAATTGTACGCAAGTATAAACACCATGGGACAACGCAGCCGTCATACCGCTCAGGAAGGAGACGCGTTCAATCTCCTAGAGATGAACGTACTTTGGTGCAAAAAGTGCAAATCAATCCCAGAACAACAGCAAAGGACCTTGGAGGAAACCGGTACAAAAGTATCTATATCCACAGTAAAAACGAGTCCTATACCGCTCAGCAAGTAAGAAGCCACTGCTCCAAAACCACCATAAAAAAGCCAGACTACAGTTTGCAAGTGCACATGGGGACAAAGATCGTACTTTTTGGAGAAATGTCCTCTGGTCTGATGAAACAAAAATAGAATTGTTTGGCCATAATGACCATCGTTATGTTGGGAGGAAAAAGAGGAAGGCTTGCAAGCCGAAGAACACCATCCCAACCGTGAAGCACTTGGGTGGCAGCATCATGTTGTGGGGGTGCTTTGCTGCAGGAGGGACTGGTGCACTAAACAAAATAGATGACATCATGAGGGAGGGAAATTATGTGGATATATTGAAGCAACATCTCAAGACATCAGTCAGGAAGTTAAAGCTTGGTCGGAAATGTGTCTTCCAAATGGACAATGACCCCAAGCAGACCTGGGAATATGCTACCAAATACTAATTGAGTGTATGTAAACGTCTGAGCCACTGGGAATGTGATAAAAGAAATAAAAAGCTTAAATAAATCAGTCTCTCTACTATTACTCTGACATTTCACATTCTTAAAATAAAGTGACGATCCTAACTGACCTAAGACAGGGCATTTTTACTAGGATTAAATTTAATTAATTGTGAAACTGAGTTTAACTGTTATTTGGCTAAGGTGTATGTAAACTTCCGAACTGTATAAAGGATCATTTTGGACCTGGAACACAGAATTAATTAACATGAAACGAACACAACAGGAGGGGGTGATTTAAAAAAAATTAAAGCTGCAATATGTCACCTGACCAAATTCACATAGATTTGTGAGTTATAGATCTGTCATTCTCATTGAAAGCTAGTCTAAGAAGCGGTAGATCTGTTCTATGTGCACTATTTCTATGCTTCCTTTTGCTTAAGTTTAGTTTTTGCTTCTTTTACCTTCAGTTTTGTACTCCAGCTTCAAACCGCTGAAAATACAATATTTTTGGTTATTGAAAATATATTTCACAGTGGTTTAGATGATACAATGATTCTCTACGCTGTTCTTGCTTGTTTTGTCACATAAACTGAAATTAGGTCAACTATTAGAATTTTAGCAACCAGGAAATGGCAGAGCGATGTCAGTATAATGCATCTTTCTGTGCCTTTGAACTGGGTATGGTAGTAGTTGCCAGGCACACGGGTTTGAGTGTGTGAAGAACTGCAACGCTGCTGGGTTTTTCCCATGTGTACCAAGAATGGTCCACCACCCAAAGGACATCCAGCCAACTGGACACAACTGTAGAAAACATTGGAGTCAACAAGGGCCAGCATCCCTGCGGAACGCTTTCGACACCTTCTAGAGTCCATGTCCTGATGAATTAAGGCTGTTCTGAGGGAAAAAGGGGAGGTGCAACTCAATATTAGGAAGGTGTTCCTAATGTTTTGTACACTCAGTGTACGATAAACAGAGCAGCAGCAGCATATATGCTGATTGTATGTGAGTGTGTGTGTAGAGTCAGTATGAATGCGTGTGCATGTTATGTGTGTGTGTGAGCAAATTACGTGTGTGTGTTTGTGTTGGAGTGTCAGTGTGAGTGTGTAGAGTCCTGTGAGTGTGTAGAGTCCTGTGAGTGTGCAGAGTCCTGTGAGTGTGCAGAGTCCTGTGAGTGTGCAGAGTCCTGTGAGTGTGCAGAGTCCTGTGAGTGTGTAGAGTCCTGTGAGTGTGCAGAGTCCTGTGAGTGTGTAGAGTCCTGTGAGTGTGCAGAGTCCTGTGAGTGTGCAGAGTCCTGTGAGTGTGAAGAGTCCTGTGAGTGTGAAGAGTCCTGTGAGTGTGCAGAGTCCTGTGAGTGTGCAGAGTCCTGTGAGTGTGCAGAGTCCTGTGAGTGTGTAGAGTCCTGTGAGTGTGTAGAGTCCTGTGAGTGTGCAGAGTCCTGTGAGTGTGCAGAGTCCTGTGAGTGTGTAGAGTCCCGTGAGTGTGTAGAGTCCCGTGAGTGTGTAGAGTCCCGTGAGTGTGTAGAGTCCCGTGAGTGTGTAGAGTCCCGTGAGTGTGTAGAGTCCCGTGAGTGTGTAGAGTCCCGTGAGTGTGTAGGGTCCCGTGAGTGTGTAGGGTCCCGTGAGTGTGTAGGGTCCCGTGAGTGTGTAGGGTCCCGTGAGTGTGTAGAGTCCCGTGAGTGTGTAGAGTCCCGTGAGTGTGTAGAGTCCCGTGAGTGTGTAGAGTCCCGTGAGTGTGTAGAGTCCCGTGAGTGTGTAGAGTCCCGTGAGTGTGTAGAGTCCCGTGAGTGTGTAGAGTCCCGTGAGTGTGTAGAGTCCCGTGAGTGTGTAGAGTCCCGTGAGTGTGTAGAGTCCCGTGAGTGTGTAGAGTCCCGTGAGTGTGTAGAGTCCCGTGAGTGTGTAGAGTCCTGTGAGTGTGCAGAGTCCTGTGAGTGTGTAGAGTCCTGTGAGTGTGCAGAGTCCTGTGAGTGTGAAGAGTCCTGTGAGTGTGAAGAGTCCTGTGAGTGTGCAGAGTCCTGTGAGTGTGCAGAGTCCTGTGAGTGTGCAGAGTCCTGTGAGTGTGTAGAGTCCTGTGAGTGTGTAGAGTCCTGTGAGTGTGCAGAGTCCTGTGAGTGTGCAGAGTCCTGTGAGTGTGTAGAGTCCCGTGAGTGTGTAGAGTCCCGTGAGTGTGTAGAGTCCCGTGAGTGTGTAGAGTCCCGTGAGTGTGTAGAGTCCCGTGAGTGTGTAGAGTCCCGTGAGTGTGTAGAGTCCCGTGAGTGTGTAGGGTCCCGTGAGTGTGTAGGGTCCCGTGAGTGTGTAGGGTCCCGTGAGTGTGTAGAGTCCCGTGAGTGTGTAGGGTCCCGTGAGTGTGTAGAGTCCCGTGAGTGTGTAGAGTCCCGTGAGTGTGTAGAGTCCCGTGAGTGTGTAGAGTCCCGTGAGTGTGTAGAGTCCCGTGAGTGTGTAGAGTCCCGTGAGTGTGTAGAGTCCCGTGAGTGTGTAGAGTCCCGTGAGTGTGTAGAGTCCCGTGAGTGTGTAGAGTCCCGTGAGTGTGTAGAGTCCCGTGAGTGTGTAGAGTCCCGTGAGTGTGTAGAGTTCCGTGAGTGTGTAGAGTCCCGTGAGTGTGTAGAGTCCCGTGAGTGTGCAGAGTCCCGTGAGTGTGTAGAGTCCCGTGAGTGTGCAGAGTCCCGTGAGTGTGCAGAGTCCCGTGAGTGTGTAGAGTCCCGTCAGTGTGCAGAGTCCCGTGAGTGTGTAGAGTCCCGTGAGTGTGCAGAGTCCCGTGAGTGTGCAGAGTCCCGTGAGTGTGCAGAGTCCTGTGAGTGTGTAGAGTCCCGTGAGTGTGTAGAGTCCCGTGAGTGTGTAGAGTCCTGTGAGTGTGTAGAGTCCTGTGAGTTTTTTGTATTATTTTATTTTATTTCACCTTTCTTTAACCAGGTAGGCTAGTAGAGAACAAGTTCTCATTTGCAACTGCGACCTGGCCAAGATAAAGCATAGCAGTGTGAACAGACAACAACCCAGAGTTACACATGGAGTAAACAATAAACAAGTCAATAACATGGTAGGAAAAAGAGAATCTATATACAATGTGTGCAAAAGGCATGAGGTAGGCAATAAATCGAATAATTACAATTTAGCAGATTAACACTGGAGTGATAAATCATCAGATGATCATGTGCAAGAAGAGATACTGGTGTGCAAAAGAGCAGAAAAGTAAATAAATAAAAGCAGTATGGGGGTGAGGTAGGTGAATTGGGTGGGTAGTTTACAGATGGACTATGTACAGCTGCAGCGATCGGTTAGCTGCTCGGATAGCAGATTTTTAAAGTTGTTGAGGGAGATAAAAGTCTCCAACTTCAGAGATTTTTGCAATTCGTTCCAGTCGCAGGCAGCAGAGAACTGGAAGGAAAGGCGTCCAAATGAGGTTTTGGCTTTAGGGATGATCAGTGAGATGCACCAGAGTGTGCAGAGTCCTGTGAGTGTGTAGAGTCCTGTGAGTGCGCAGAGTCCTGTGAGTGCGCAGAGTCCTGTGAGTGTGCAGAGTCCTGTGAGTGCGCAGAGTCCTGTGCGTGTGTCGAGTCAGTGTGATAAAATAAGAGTCTATGCAGCCATTTTGTTAGCTATTTAGCTATCTAGCTATATCAGTCTCATAGCTTCAGGATAGAAATTGTAGCCATTTTGTTAGCCTGTTGATATTTTAATTGTTTAATTGAAGCAAATGTAATCCACGCACCCCATGATTGAGTCATTTTTAAAAAGGTGCAATCTGTAACTTATTTTATTTCCTGCAGGGTAACGTTTTTCGTCATGACTCTTGCTCACTACATGGCACAGCCACAATGTCATACTATCCTATTTTAAACCTAACCTTAAACACACTGCTAACCCTAACGCCTAACCCTAACGCCTAACCCTAACCCTAACGCCTAACCCTAACCCTAACGCCTAACCCTAACGCCTAACCCTAACCCTAACGCCTAACCCTAACCCTAACCCTAACGCCTAACCCTAACGCCTAACCCTAACGCCTAACCCTAACGCCTAACCCTAACGCCTAACCCTAACCCTAACCCTAACGCCTAACCCTAACGCCTAACCCTAACCCTAACGCCTAACCTTAAACACACTGCTAACCCTAACGCCTAACCCTAACGCCTAACCCTAACCCTAAACCTAACCTTAAACACACTGCTAACCCTAACGCCTAACCCTAACGCCTAACCCTAACCCTAAACCTAACCTTAAACACACTGCTAACCCTAACGCCTAACCCTAACGCCTAACCCTAACGCCTAACCCTAACCCTAACCCTAACGCCTAACCCTAACGCCTAACCCTAACGCCTAACCCTAACGCCTAACCCTAACGCCTAACCCTAACGCCTAACCCTAACGCCTAACCCTAACGCCTAACCCTAACGCCTAACCCTAACGCCTAACCCTAAACTTAAATGAAAACCAAAAAAACATATTTTCTGTTTTCATATTTTTTTTTACAATATAGTGCAAACAACTGAGTAAAAACTGCAAATATATACTGCACATATATTTATAACCTTCTAACAGGCGTGGTCAACGCCGTAAACATCTAGACAGCCAATACATCTCTGTTGCTAGGCAGGAATTGAATTGTTTCCTCTCACTGGTGTAGTCACAGCCCTGTCTGTTACTAAAACCTTTGTGGGCGTGGGAGTGTATGTGTGAGATAGTACTGCAGTAGGAGAGATGTTATGGTGGGCCTGTCTGGCCCCTTTCCCAGACGTTTCTGCTCACGTCATCTGTTGATTTGACCCGGAGACGCATTTCTCACTCCTCCCTAGTTCCGCAGACGGCCTTCCTTATCAGAGACTAACAGTTGCCTTTCACCTCCCTCTTCAGAAATATGAAACACAATTTGAAGTTTCTACTCTCAGGAATTTTCCATATTTCTAGTCCTGTGAGTAGAGTCCCTTCATTGACCCCAACACATTTATTCCTGATACATGTCATGTAATTCATGAGTTCTAGTGTGGAAACTTGAAATAGTACATTTCAAGCTAGAGTCTAACAATAGCAAGTGTTTTCTTTGCAGCTGGCCTATTTAAGGGGAAATCTCTCAGTTCTGCCCTCAGGACAAGACTCGTGACAATAAACGTCAACCTGCTTGTTGCGTTTCCTTGGAAACATCCAAAACAAGCAAAATAGAAAAAATATATATTTTATATTCACCTCAGTCTACAAACAAGTGCACCGGAAGAAATGATCCAAGTCTTAAATTTACACAACTCTGTGGATTATAATAAATAAGTTCTGGTAAACAAATATGCCGTCTTCTTTTTCCTGTCCCCGTGAACAGTTCAGGAGGAAGGGACGATCCCACCCGGAAGAGGAGGGGCATGTGATGACCAAGGGCAGTCTGGGTAGGACCACGCCCGCTGTGGCTGCCTCCGAGAGACGGAAGTCACTCAAACTGGTGAGAGTCGGAGAGGGGGGAGAGAGAGAAGGAGGGGGGAGAGAGAGAGGGGTAGAAGGTGGGGGATAGGGGGGAGAGAGGAGAGAGAGAGAGAGGTAGGAGGGGGATGGGGGGAGAGGGAGAGGGGAGGGAGGGAGGGAGGGGAGAGAGAGAGGTAGGAGGGGGATAGGGGGAGAGGGGGAGGGAGGGAGGGGAGGGAGAGAGAGAGGTAGAAGGAGGGGGAGAGGGGGAGGGAGGGGAGGGAGGGAGGGAGGGGAGAGAGGGAGGGGAGGGAGAGTGGGTAAGAGGGGAGAGTGAGAGTGGGATAGGGAGAGGTAGGGGATTGGGAGAAGGAGAGAGAGCAACAGAGGTAGAATGAGAGAGATAGGGGGGGAGAGAGAGAGAAACAGAGGTAGAATGAGAGAGATAGGGGGGGAGAGAGAGAGAAACAGAGGTAGAATGAGAGAGATAGGGGGGGGAGAGAGAGAAACAGAGGTAGAATGAGGGGGATAGGGGGAGAGAGAGAGAGAGACAGAGGTAGAAGGAGAGGGATGGGGGAGAGAAAGAGAGAAACAGAGGTAGAAGGAGGGGGATAGGGGGAGAGAGAGAGAGAGACAGAGGTAGAAGGAGAGGGATAGGGGGAGAGAGAGAGAAACAGAGGTAGAATGAGAGAGATAGGGGGAGAGAGAGAGAGAAACAGAGGTAGAATGAGAGAGATAGGGGGGGAGAGAGAGAGAAACAGAGGTAGAATGAGAGGGATAGGGGGAGAGAGAGAAATAGAGGTAGAAGGAGGGGGACAGGGGGAGAGAGAGAGAAACAGAGGTAGAAGGAGAGGGATAGGGGGAGAGAGAGAAATAGAGGTAGAAGGAGGGGGACAGGGGGAGAGAGAGAGAAACAGAGGTAGAAGGAGAGGGATAGGGGAGAGAGAGAGAAACACAGAGGTAGAATGAGGGGGACAGGGGGAGAGAGAGAGAGAAACAGAGGTAGAATGAGAGGGATAGGGGGAGAGAGAGAGAGAAACAGAGGTAGATGGAGGGGGATAGGGGGAGAGAGAGAAATAGAGGTAGAAGGAGGGGGATTGTAAACCGAACGTCAGATTCAGTTGAACCTGCACTGTAGAAATAATCTCCAAACCCCAAGAGCCCAATGCACAGCATCCTTACTGCTGGGAAGTGATACCTAGTGAGTTGTGCAACTGAATGCATTCAACTGAAATGTGTCTTCCGCATTAAACCCAACCCCTCTGAATCAGAGAGGTGAGTCTTCCTCATTAAACCCAACCCCCTCTGAATCAGAGAGGTGAGTCTTCCTCATTAAACCCAACCCCCTCTGAATCAGAGAGGTGAGTCTTCCTCATTAAACCCAACCCCCTCTGAATCAGAGAGGTGAGTCTTCCTCATTAAACCCAACCCCCTCTGAATCAGAGAGGTGAGTCTTCCTCATTAAACCCAACCCCCTCTGAATCAGAGAGGTGAGTCTTCCTCATTAAACCCAACCCCCTCTGAATCAGAGAGGTGAGTCTTCCTCATTTAACCCAACCCCCTCTGAATCAGAGAGGTGAGTCTTCCTCATTAAACCCAGCCCCCTCTGAATCAGAGAGGTGAGTCTTCCTCATTAAACCCAACCCCCTCTGAATCAGAGAAGTGAGTCTTCCTCATTAAACTCAACCCCCTCTGAATCAGAGAGGTGAGTCTTCCTCATTTAACCCAACCCCCTCTGAATCAGAGAGGTGAGTCTTCCTCATTAAACCCAACCCCCTCTGAATCAGAGAGGTGAGTCTTCCTCATTTAACCCAACCCCCTCTGAATCAGAGAGGTGAGTCTTCCTCATTAAACACAACCCCCTCTGAATCAGAGAGGTGAGTCTTCCTCATTAAACCCAACCCCCTCTGAATCAGAGAGGTGAGTCTTCCTCATTAAACCCAACCCCCTCTGAATCAGAGAGGTGAGTCTTCCTCATTAAACACAACCCCCTCTGAATCAGAGAGGTGAGTCTTCCTCATTTAACCCAACCCCCTCTGAATCAGAGATTGAATACTGACCCTGCTATTCTCATGACTTGGCCCCCCCCCCCCCTCGTCTGTCTGTAGGACTGTCTGCTGGGGTCCGCACGTTGTGTCCTGTTCCAGTGTCCTCTCCACAGCTTCTCTGGCTCGGCTGTCCTCAAGATCCAGGGACGTTTGTGGAACAGCACCTTCCTGGAGGTAAAACACCACATCACCTATCACATTGTGTTAATAAAGACTACTGTTCCCATAATGCAATGCATTACATGCCGGCATGTTGATAAAATTGTATGGCCTTTTATGGCCACACACCTATGTACTTTGCTAGCTGAATCATCTGGTTATTAAAAGAAAAGACATGTTTTGTCATACCCGTGGTATATGGTCTGATGTACCACGGCTGTCAGCCAATCAGCTTTCCGTGCTCAGACCACCCACTCAACACCCCTCAACATCTCAACACTCCCATACCGGAATCCCCTCCACATCTCAACACTCCCATACCTGAGACACCTCAACATCTCAACGCTCCCATACCGGAGACACCTCAACATCTCAACACTCCCATACCGGAGACACCTCAACATCTCAACACTCCCATACCGGAGACACCTCAACATCTCAACTCTCCCATACCGGAAACCCCTCAACATCTCAACTCCCATACTGGAAACCCCTCAACATCCCAACACTCCCATACCGGAAACCCCTCAACATCTCAACACTCCCATACCGGAGACACCTCAACATCTCAACGCTCCCATACCGGAAACCCCTCAACATCTCAACACTCCCATACCGGAGACACCTCAACATCTCAACGCTCCCATACCGGAAACCCCTCAACATCTCAACACTCCCATACCGGAGACACCTCAACATCTCAACACTCCCATACCGGAGACACCTCAACATCTCAACGCTCCCATACCAGAAAACCCCTCAACATCCCAACTCTCCCATACCGGAGACACCTCAACATCTCAATCTCAACTCCCATACCGGAAACCCCTCAACATCCCAACTCTCCCATACCGGAATCCCCTCCACATCTCAACACTCCCATACCGGAAACCCCTCAACATCTCAACTCTCACATACCGGAAACCCCTCAACATCTCAACTCCCATACCGGAGACACCTCAACATCTCAACACTCCCATACCGGAGACACCTCAACATCTCAACGCTCCCATACCGGAAACCCCTCAACATCTCAACACTCCCATACCGGAGACACCTCAACATCCCAACACTCCCATACCGGAGACACCTCAACATCTCAACTCTCCCATACCGGAAACCCCTCAACATCTCAACACTCCCATACCGGAAACCCCTCAACATCCCAACTCTCCCATACCGGAAACCCCTCAACATCCCAACTCTCCCATACCGGAAACCCCTCAACATCTCAACGCTCCCATACCGGAAACCCCTCAACATCTCAACACTCCCATACCGGAGACCCCTCAACATCTCAACGCTCCCATACCAGAGACCCCTCAACATCTCAACTCTCCCATACCGGAGACCCCTCAACATCTCAACTCCCATACCGGAAACCCCTCAACATCTCAACGCTCCCATACCAGAGACCCCTCAACATCTCAACTCTCCCATACCGGAAACCCCTCAACATCTCAACTGCCATACCGGAAACCCCTCAACATCTCAACTCTCCCATACCGGAAACCCCTCAACATCCCAACTCTCCCATACCAGAGACACCTCAACATATCAACTCCCATACCGGAAACCCCTCAACATCTCAACTCTCCCATACCGGAAACCCCTCAACATCCCAACTCTCCCATACCAGAGACACCTCAACATATCAACTCCCATACCGGAAACCCCTCAACATCTCAACTCTCCCATACCGGAAACCCCTCAACATCCCAACTCTCCCATACCAGAGACCCCTCAACATCTCAACACTCCCATACCGGAGACACCTCAACATCTCAACTCTCCCATACCAGAGACACCTCAACATCTCAACACTCCCATACCGGAAACCCCTCAACATCTCAACTCTCCCATTCCAGAGACACCTCAACATATCAACTCCCATACCGGAATCCCCTCAACATCTCAACATATTTTGTTTCTCTTTATGGGCTGGCCCATTACATTCAGACACAGTTACAGTCAACCTTTAGTGTACTGTCTCTGCTTGTCACATTTCCTGAACTTAATGCAAGTGTATGATAATAGTAGCATTTGTATTGATTAAACAGTTATTGTGAAGGGGCATTATGAAGGATTGAGAGCGATCACAGCCTGTAACTACAAAGGCAACACGACGGCTCCACCAGTACGGGAGTGAACACTTTGCATTGTACTTATGACTATGTATCAATCAACATTTAGCCGTCATCGTCCAACTTCTTGGTCATGTATTAGTAAGGAAACAATGAGCAGGATTCATAGTAATTGACTAAAGCACAATGTCTCAAAGTGGGGATCCAGTGAGTTTAATATTATTCATATACATTTTATGTTCTTAAACCTGGGCAACATGGGCCTAATTATTGTATCTTGTGTTCTTGCCTAGTCGTATTCCACTTTTTACATACATGCACTGTATAAATGTACTGTATAAATGCATTGTAATTTAAATCTAGAACCCTTAGTTGCTACATCAAGGTTTGGTATGGAATACCATGATATACCCATTAATTCTTGAAGAATATAACTTAGAAATAACTCATGAGCTTAGTTTAACTGTCACACTCCATCAAAACCCAAAATATAAACTTGTTTTACCCCAATGTCTGTAAACAATGTGAATGTAAACAAACACTGTATAGCCTCAACACATGGTAAATCTATACTATATCATGGATGGTCAGTCCTTGGATCCATAGCGCTGGCTGTGAATTTGGGAGTAGTTACATTTCTCCAGGCCCATCCTTCAGCTCTTTACCAAAAACAGAGGCGGGGTGGCCGCTTTGTTATTGACTCTAGCTTTACGCTTTAAAACGGTAAAGTCTTCCCTCTGACCCCTGACAAAATGTGTAGAATTGCAAAAAATATTCTCTCTGATGCCAAGAGGTGGGCTTTAAAATGTTCCTTCGCAGGACCCGAGACTTGGTTTATCTGGCCATGCACTGCCAGTCTGTGTGAACCTCCTTATATGCATTTAAAAAAATAAAAATAAGATCATATTTATCTCCATCGAGTTATGAAGGGGGTCGCTGATGAATTTACTCTTCCCTTGTCTCTCTCTTCTCTCTTCTCTTCTCTCTTCTCTTCTCTCTTCTCTCCATCAGGAGTTCCCATCAGTCAGTGCTCTGGAGCTGCTGGTCAGAGCCAACATCACAGTCAAGTCCAGCATCAAACACCTGGTGCTGAGGGATGCTGCTGCACAGGTCACACACACACACACACACACACACACACACACACACACACACACACACACACACACACACACACACACACACACACACACACACACACACACACACACACACACACACACACACACACACACACACACACACACACACACACACACACACTTAACTATTCACATGAATAACTAGGGCCAGGCTTTTCCTGACCAAGACGCTGGGCTTTAACTACTAGTGATACGTACACAGTAAAGACAAGACACTTCACAATAAAACACTCATATATGACTGTGTTTTCCCTGTAGGTCCCAGTGATGATTTACCCAGAGGTTGGTCTGACTGCCCAGTACTGGATCCCCTGGTGGTGGATTCTCATAGCCATCCTGGCTGGTATCCTGGTGCTGTCCCTGCTGGTCTGCATCCTCTGGAAGGTACCAACACCTAGTATAACACAGAATAAACACCTCTATTACTGTGTCTTACATATCTCTATTATCCTGGTGCTGTCTCTGATGGTCTGCATCCTCTGGAAGGTACCAACACCTAGTATAACACAGAATAAACACCTCTATTACTGTGTCTTACATATCTATATAATCACTGGTGGAAAAAGTATCCAATTATCATACTTGAGTAAAAGTAAAGATACCTTCATAGAAAACGACTCAAGTAAAAGTGAAAGTCACCCAGTAAAATACTACTTGAGTAAATGTCTAAAAGTATCTGGATTTAAATGTACTTAAGTACAGTGGTGGAAAAAAGTACTACATTGTCATACTTGAGTAAACGTACAAAGTAAAAGTAAATACTATATATCAAATTCCTGATATTAAGCAAAGAAGACAACACAATTTCCTTATTATTATTATTATTTTTTGACAGCCAGAGGTACACTCTACCACTCAGACATCATTTACAAACGAAGCATTTGTGTTTAGTGATTCCGCCAGATCAGAGGCCGTAGGGATGACCAGGGATGTTCTCTTGATAAGTGTGTGAATTGGACCATATTCCTGTACCTGCTAAGCATTCAAAATGTAACGAGTCAGTTTGGGTGTCAAGGAAAATGTATGAAGTAAAAAGTACATTATTTTCTTTAGGTATGGTGGGAAGTAAAAGTTGTCAAAAATATAAATAGTAAAGTAAAGTACAGATACCCCCCAAAAATGACTTAAGTAGTACTTTAATAAAGTATTTTTACTTAAGTACTTTACACAACTGTATATAATCCTGGTTGGTATCCTGGTGCTGGTTCTGCTGGTCTGCCCACTCTGAAATGTACCAACACACATCATATTTGTCACGTTCCTGACCTATTTATGTTAGTTTTGTGTGTTAGTTGGTCAGGACGTGAGGTTGGGTGGGCATTCTATGTTATCTGTTTCTATGTTGGTTTTGGTTTGCCTGGTATGGCTCTTGATTAGAGGCAGGTGGTTTGCGTTTGCCTCTGATTAAGAGTCATATTTAGGTAGGGCATTCTCACTGTTTGTTTGTGGGTGGTTGTCTCCTGTGTCTGTGTCAATGTTTGCACCATACGGGACTGTTTACGGTTTGTTCATTTCATGTAGTCTGTTCCTGTTCATTTCGTTCTTCACGTTGTATGTAAGTTCGTCGTTCAGGTCTGTCTACTTTCGTTTTGTTATTTTGTATCATTTTCAAGTATAGTTCGTTTTCGTGTTGCCATCTGCATCGTTGTAATTTATAATAAAGATGGCATATTTCCCAGACTCCGCATTTTGGTCAGAAGATCCTTCTCTCCTCACCTCTTCCGAGGATGAGGAGAGCGACAGCTATGACAGAATCACCCACCAACCCAGAGCCAAGCAGCGGAGTCAAAGGAGAAAGGGACAGGAAAAGAAGGAGCAATGGACATGGGACGATGTTTTGGACGGAAAGGGTGTCTACACATGGGAGGAGATCCTAGCTGGTAGAGATCGCCTCCCATGGGAACAGCTGGAGGCACTGAGGAGAGCGGAGGCTACCGGAGAGAGGAACCGGAGCTATGAGGGAACGCGTCTGGCACGGAAGCCGAAAAAGCCCGTGAGTAACTCCCAAAAATTTCTTGGGGGGGGCTAAAGGGTAGTGGGCCAAGGGCAGGTAGGAGACCTGCGCCCACTTCCCAGGCTCACCGTGGAGAGCGGGAGTACGGGCAGGCGCCGTGTTACGCAGTAGAGCGCACGGTGTCTCCTGTACGAGTGCATAGCCCGGTGCGGGTTATTCCACCTCCCCGCACTGGGAGGGCTAGATTGGGTATTGAGCCAGGTGTCATGAGGCCGGCTCAACGCATCTGGTCACCAGTGCGTCTCCTCGGGCCGGCATACATGGCACCGGCCTTACGCATGGTTTCTCCGGTTCGCCTACATAGGCCGGTGCGGGTTATTCCACCTCCCCGCACTGGTCGGGCGACCGGGAGCATTCAACCAGGTAAGGTTGGGCAGGCTAAATGCTCAAGAGAGCCAGTACGCCTCCACGGTCCGGTATTTCCGGCACCACCTCCCCGCCCCAGCCTAGTACCTACAGTGTATACACTACGCACTAGGCTACCAGTGCGTATCCTGAGCCCTGTTCCTCCTCCACGCACTCTCCCTGTAGTGCGTGTATCTAGCCCGGTGCCTCCAGTTCCGGTCCCACGCACTAAGCTACCAGTGCGTCTCCAGAGCCCTGAACCCACTGTATCTTCTCCCCCTACTAATCCTGATGTGCTTGTCCTCAGCCCGGTGTCACCAGTGCCGGTACCACGCATCAGGGATAGAGTAGGCTTTGAGAATACAGTGTGCCCTGTCCCTGCTCCCCGCACTAGTAGGAAGGTGCTTATCATTAGCACGGTGCCTCCAGTTCCGGCACCACGCACCAGGTCTACAGTGCGCCATATCCGGCCAGAGCCATCCGTCTCCCCAGCGCCATCTGAGCCATCCGTCTCCCCAGCGCCATCTGAGCCATCCGTCTCCCCAGCGCCATCTGAGCCATCTGTCTCCTCAGCGCCATCTGAGCCATCCGTCTCCCCAGCGCCATCTGAGCCATCCGTCTGCCAGGAGCCTGCAAAGCCGCCCGTCTGCCATGAGCCTGCAAAGCCGCCCGTCTGCCATGAGCCTACAGAGCCGTCAGCCAGACAGGAGCCGCTAGAGCCATCAGCCAGACAGGAGCCGCTAGAGCCGTCAGCCAGACAGGATCTGCCAGAGCCGCCAACCAGACAGGATCTGCCAGAGCCGCCAACCAGACAGGATCTGCCAGAGCCGCCAACCAGACAGGATCTGCCAGAGCCGCCAACCAGACAGGATCTGCCAGAGCCGCCAACCAGACAGGATCTGCCAGAGCCGCCAACCAGACAGGATCTGCCAGAGCCGCCAACCAGACAGGATCTGCCAGAGCCGCCAACCAGACAGGATCTGCCAGAGCCGCCAACCAGACAGGATCTGCCAGAGCCGCCAACCAGACAGGATCTGCCAGAGCCGCCAGCGAGCCATGAGCAGCCAGAGCCGTCAGAGCGCCATGAGCAGCCAGAGCCGTCAGAGCGCCATGAGCAGCCAGAGCCGTCAGTGAGCCATGAGCAGCCAGAGCCGTCAGAGAGCCATGAGCAGCCAGAGCCGTCAGAGCGCCATGAGCGTCGTGAGCCGTCAGCCTGCCATGAGCGTCGAGAGCCGTCAGCCTGCCATGAGCGTCGAGAGCCGTCAGCCTGCCATGAGCGTCGAGAGCCGTCAGCCTGCCATGAGCGTCGAGAGCCGTCAGCCTGCCATGAGCGTCGAGAGCCGTCAGCCTGCCATGAGCGTCGAGAGCCGTCAGCCTGCCATGAGCGTCGAGAGCCGTCAGCCAGCCATGAGCATCGAGAGTCGTCAGTCAGCCATGAGCTGCCCTTCAGCCTGAAAAGGCTGGATACCCAGAACTGCCCATCAGTCCAGAGCTGTCTCTCTGTCCGGAGCTGCCTTTCAGTCCGGAGTTGCCCCTCTATCCTAATCTCCCTCTCTATCTTCATCTATCTCTATAGTCTTATCTATCCCTCTATCTTGATTTATCTCTCTGTCCTGGTGTTATCCTTATTTAATATATTATTAAGAGAATTGTGTGGGGGAAGAAAGAGGGTGGACATTCTTTGTGGGAGGAAGTTAGGATGGATTATGGTGGGGTGGGAACCGCGCCCGGAGCCTGAGCCACCACCGTGGTTAGATGCCCACCCAGACCCTCCCCTAGACTTTGTGCTGGTGCGTCCGGAGTTCGCACCTTGTGGGGGGGGGTACTGTCACGTTCCTGACCTATTTATGTTAGTTTTGTGTGTTAGTTGGTCAGGACGTGAGGTTGGGTGGGCATTCTATGTTATCTGTTTCTATGTTGGTTTTGGTTTGCCTGGTATGGCTCTTGATTAGAGGCAGGTGGTTTGCGTTTGCCTCTGATTAAGAGTCATATTTAGGTAGGGCATTCTCACTGTTTGTTTGTGGGTGGTTGTCTCCTGTGTCTGTGTCAATGTTTGCACCATACGGGACTGTTTACGGTTTGTTCATTTCATGTAGTCTGTTCCTGTTCATTTCGTTCTTCACGTTGTATGTAAGTTCGTCGTTCAGGTCTGTCTACTTTCGTTTTGTTATTTTGTATCATTTTCAAGTATAGTTCGTTTTGTCTTGTTAAATAAATTCATCATGTCATTTCAACGCGCTGCACCTTGGTTCAATCCCTGCTCCTCCTCTTCTGATGAAGAGGAGGAGGATTATCGTAACAATATTTGACTATACCTACTGTAGTTACTGTACTTATATTATCCTGGATGCCCCAGGGCAATGATTGGGGACATTGCCCTGTGTAGGGTGCCGTCTTTCAGATGGGACGTTAAACGAGTGTCATGACTCTCTGCGATCACTAAAATACCCATGACACTTATTGTAAGAGTAGGGGTGTTAACCTTGGTGTTCTGGCTAAATGCCCAATCTGGCCCTTATACCATCATGGACACCTAATCATCTCCATCTTCCAATTGGCTCATTTATTCCCTCCTCCTCTCCCTTGAAACTATTCCCCAGGTCGTTGCTGTAAATCAGAATGACTTCTCAGCAGGGGTTGGAAGTATTTCAGGGAACAGAACCAGAAACTGAAAAATTACATTTTCAGAGGAATGGAAACCGAACAGGGAACAGAAGTTATCTCTCCTGCTCTGGAACAGAACCGTTATTTTCACATCTTTAAAACCGGTTAATAACGGTATTTTTTTATTCCCAAAAATATTCCTAATGTCCAGTATAGAATTCTGTAATTATGTGAAGTTATAATACTATTAATAGCCTAAACACATTCCAGTCATGATGTTCAACACTTCAAGCCTCCTCCATGTTCTCTCGCTCTCTCCCCTCTCGTGAAATTTAAGCCGCATCTGGTGCCTGCACTTATCTGACCAATCAAACAAGAAAACAACTACATTACCCATTCCAGAGCAACCTGCTCTATCAGCGCTAATTGATTAATGAGCTAAATGAATGAGGTAAATTAATGAGGTTAATGTAAAATGATGTTGATTTCACAGGTATATGAACTGCTACTTCTTTGGGGTTCGAACCGGTTTAGAACTTTATCTTCTAGTCGGAACATCGGAACGGAATGACTCAAAAATGATTTTGGTTCCAACCCCTGGTTCTCACTCAACTTACCTGGTAAAATAAATAAATACATGGCTGGTAAACTGGTGCTGACCCTGCATACTCTGGAAGGTCTACACACATCATACTGTATATTAGTTACTGTAGGTGACTACATATCTATGTTATCCAGGCCATCGTCCTGTATATGACTATACCTTCTGTATCTTAGTTATTGTGCGTTGCTACATATCCCTGTTATCCTGGCTGGTATACTGCTGCTGGCCCTATTGGTCTGCATACTGTGGAAGAAGACCATCCGTCCCTATACTCTTATCATTCAATCATAATGTATTTTGTATCCAGCTGTGATCTTCAGATCTTGGTTCTATTCTCCTCTCCTCTCTGAGATAAGTCAGTTATTTATCTCGTCTCTAGTCCATCTCTCCTCACCTCTCTGAGATAAGTCAGTTATTTATCTCGTCTCCAGTCCATCTCTCCTCACCTCTCTGAGATAAGTCAGTTATTTATCTCGTCTCCAGTCCATCTCTCCTCACCTCTCTGAGATAAGTCAGTTATTTATCTCGTCTCCAGTCCGTCTCTCCTCACCTCTCTGAGATAAGTCAGTTATTTATCTCGTCTCCAGTCCGTCTCTTCTCACCTCTCTGAGATAAGTCAGTTATTTATCTCGTCTCTAGTCCATCTCTCCTCACCTCTCTGAGATAAGTCAGTTATTTATCTCGTCTCTCGTCCATCTCTCCTCACCTCTCTGAGATAAGTCAGTTATTTATCTCGTATCCATTTCATCTCTCCTCACCTCTCTGAGATAAGTCAGTTATTTATCACGTCTCTAGTCCTCTCCTCTTCACATCTCTAGTCCATCTCTCCTCACCTCTCTGAGATAAGTCAGTTATTTATCACGTCTCTAGTCCATCTCTCCTCACCTCTCTGAGCTAAGTCAGTTATTTATCACGTCTCTAGTCCATATCTCCTCTCCACGTCTCCAGTCCATCTCTCCTCTCCCCGTCTCTAGTCCATCTCTCCTCTCCCCGTCTCTAGTCCATCTCTCCTCTCCTCGTCTCTAGTCCATCTCTCCTCTCCACGTCTCCTGTCCCGTCTCTAGTCCATCTCTCCTCTCCCCGTCTCCAGTCCATTTCTCCTCTCCCCGTCTCTAGTCCATCACTCCTCTCCTCGTCTCTAGTCCATCTCTCCTCTCCCCGTCTCCAGTCCATCTCTCCTCTCCCCGTCTCTAGTCCATTTCTCCTCTCCACTTCTCTAGTCCATCTCTTATCTCCTCGTCTCTAGTCCATCTCTCCTCTCCACATCTCTAGTCCATTTCTCCTCTCCTCGTCTCTAGTCCATCTCTCCTCTCCCCGTCTCTAGTCCATCTCTCCTCTCCCCATCTCTAGTCCATCTCTCCTCTCCCCATCTCTAGTCCATCTCTCCTGTCCCCATCTCTAGTCCATCTCTCCTGTCCCCATCTCTAGTCCATCTCTCCTCTCCCCATCTCTAGTCCATCTCTCCTCTCCCCATCTCTAGTCCATCTCTCCTCTCCCCATCTCTAGTCTATCTCTCCTCTCCCCATCTCTAGTCTATCTCTCCTCTCCCCATCTCTAGTCCATCTCTCCTCTCCCCATCTCTAGTCCATCTCTCCTCTCCCCATCTCTAGTCTATCTCTCCTCTCCCCATCTCTAGTCCATCTCTCCTCTCCCCATCTCTAGTCCATCTCTCCTCTCCCCGTCTCTAGTCCATCTCTCCTCTCCCCATCTCTAGTCAATCTCTCCTCTCCCCGTCTCTAGTCCATCTCCCCATCTCTAGTCCATCTCTCCTCTCCCCATCTCTAGTACATCTCTCCTCTCCCCATCTCTAGTCCATCTCTCCTCTCCCCTTCTCTAGTCCATCTCTCCTCTCCCCATCTCTAGTCCATCTCTCCTCTCCCCATCTCTAGTCCATTTCTCCTCTCCCCTTCTCTAGTCCATCTCTCCTCTCCCCATCTCTAGTCCATCTCTCCTCTCCCCTTCTCTAGTCCATCTCTCCTCTCCCCATCTCTAGTCCATCTCTCCTCTCCCCTTCTCTAGTCCATCTCTCCTCTCCCCATCTCTAGTCCATCTCTCCTCTCCCCATCTCTAGTCCATCTCTCCTCTCCCCATCTCTAGTCCATCTCTCCTCTCCCCTTCTCTAGTCCATCTCTCCTCTCCCCATCTCTAGTCCATCTCTCCTCTCTCCATATCTTTTACTCTGTACTTTTTTTTCACCTCCCTCCCATCTCTGTTGCAACTCCTTCTCCTCCCCCCTCTCCTCCTCCTCCTCTTCCACCCTCTCCTCAGTGTGGGTTCTTCAAGCGTACAGAGCGCCACCCCCAGTACGAGACAGAATACTACCACGCCCACATGCACATTCAGCTCTCTGAGGTGGAGAAGCAGGCATCAGACCAATAGGTTCCTGCTTTCCCCTCCCCTCTCCCCCAAGCGGTAAAACCACGCACCCTGGCCTGCCTCGTACTGGCATGCCCTGGTCTCTCACGCCCTGCAGCTCCCCTTAGACACTGATCCAGGTTCAGTTTTGCTGTCACGTTCCTGACCTTATTTCCTTTGTTCAGTCTTGTTTAGTTTGTCAGGACGTGAGCTGGGTGGGCATTCTATGTTATGTGTTTCTATGTTGGGTTTATTGTTTGGCCTAATATGGTTCTCAATCAGAGGCAGGTGTTTGTCATTGTCTCTGATTGGGAACCATATTAAGGTTGACTGTTCTCAATGTTTGTTTGTGGGTGATTGTTGCCGTGTCTGTGTTTGTTCGCCACACGGTATGTTTTCGTTCGTTTGTTCACGTCGTTTATTGTTTTGTATTTTGTCAAGTGTTTTTCGTCTTCGTTTAAATATTAAAGTATGTATTCAAACCACGCTGCGCTTTGGTCCGATCCTTGCTCCTCCTCAGACAAGGAGGATTACGACGAGCGTTATATTTGCGTTGCCTCCTCTAATGGTTAAGGTTAGGGGTTTTGTGGGATGGGTAAGCTGATCCTAGATCTGTGCCTAACGGACAGAGACCTGTTGTGCTGCGTGCTGTGGCTCTGCCTGCCGTGTGATCTTTGACCTTAAATTCTGTACGTGAAACAAGTTAATTCTGGCACAAGGAAGTCATGTTCCTAATAATTCTGGTTCTATTCATGAACATTATCATTCCATCTGGTTCCACACTTGACAACAATGTTAGAATGAACATGTGTTCTCTGTTGTTCTTTTGTGTTTCTGACAAAATGGGGGGGCGGTGCATGAGTGTGGTGGCTGTAGGTGAAATGACAACGTGTGGCAGCGCAATTGTAATGTTTTGCGAGGCACTGGTGTGTTTTCTTTGTTTGTGCGTCACCTGTTTCACTGACGTTTCACAAGTCACCTGAACTTTTTGGTTTGTGTGGCACCTGCACAATCAAAAGCTCAACTCAGCAGAATCGACAAAGTACATTTTTCATACGCTCTCTCCTTCCCTCCCCCTTCTCTCTCTCCCACAGTGTGGTTTCTTCCGTCGGGTCCAGTATGAAGAAAAAGTGCCTCAGTACCATGCGGTGAAGATTCCCCATCAGGACCTGCCCCAGTTCCATGAGAGCCAGCAGAAGGCAGGGATCCTCCACAAGAAAGAGTGGGCTACACACTGGAGCGATGGAACTTCCTGATCGACAGCAACAACAAAAACAACAACAAGGAATTGAATAAAAAACAAACCCCCAATTCCACCCATATGGCCCACTCACTAACTCTGCGGTGTAGTAAATGTGTGCACACAGACTGGCCGTGTCACAACAGTGTTGTGACACATTGAGGCAACGTCCTGATCCTTCACCCTTCTTCTGAAGTGGACTTATTAATGCTGACTACTCTCTCCTACGTATTTATATGGACAGTGATGCTAACTTTCTACATTGTCTCTATAGTCCAGCATTTTGGATTTGAGATCAAATGTTCCACATGAGGTGACATTACATAATGTCATCTTTCACTTGAGGGTATTATTTATACATATCTGATTTACCATTTAGAAATGAAAGCACTTTGTAGATTTAGTCCCCCCCATTTGAAGACGTCATAAATGAGTATTTGGACAAATTTCACTTACATGTGTATTAAAATAGTCAAAAATGTAAGTATTTGGTCCCATATTCCTAGCACACAATGACTACATCAAGCTTGTGACTCTACAAACTTGTTGGATACATTAGATGGTTCTAAACACTTCTACATGAACGTGGATGCTAAAATGATTATGGATAGTCATGAATCATTAAAGACGATGAGTGAGAAAGTTACAGAGGGTCAAAGGTCTTGCCCCCAAGACATGCTAACCTCCCGTGTTATTGGTAATGTTGAGAGGTTAGCATGCTTTGCTGTAGCTTCTATAACTTTCCCACTCATCATTATTCACAATTCATTCATGATTTTTCTTAAATCGTGGCATTATCAGGATTGATATAGAACTGTTCACAAACATCTCATCTACTCACTTAGATGGAAGATCGCCCTAATCCTCATTCACCATTCAGTTCCTATTGGGCAAAACCCAACTACGACTGCATCTAAGAAGTTTATAGAGTCACAAGCTTGACGTACTCGTTGCATGCTAGAAATATGGGAGCAAATACTCAACTTTTGACTACTTCAGTACACTATAAGTAAAATTTTGTCCAAATATTTAAATCAGATATGGAAATACACTCAAATAAAAGGTGACATTCTGTACTGTCACCTCATATGAACAATTAATCTCAAATCTGAAATGATGAAGTATAGAGCCAAATTTAAAAATGTTGCATCACTGTCCGAATACATACACTACATAGTGTACATCAATATGGCATGAAAGTCCCGCCTACTTCCTGGATCATGTCCCACACGGTTTTTGAAGTGCCGTCAAAATATCATCAAATTCATGAGAACATGTAATTTAAAGATGGACAATGCAGTAATCGCTCCGTCATTTCCTGGTTGCTAAAATTGTAATAGTTCGCCAGCTTTTCCCACTCTTGGCAATCTCTCAACCAGCTTCACCTGGAATGGTTTTCCAACAGTCTTGAAGGAGTTCCCACATATGCTGAGCACTTGTTTGCTGCTTTTCCTTCACTCTGCGGTCCGACTCTTCCCAAACCAACTAAATTGGGTTGAGGTCGGGTGATTGTGGAGGCCAGGTCATCTGATGCAGCACTGCATCACTCTCCTTCTTGGTCAAATAGCCCTTACACAGTCTGGAGGTGTGTTGGGTCATTGTTCTGTTGAAAAACAAATTATAGTTTCACTAAGCGCAAACCAGATGGGATGGCATATCGCTGCAGAATGCTGTGGTAGCCATGCTAGTTAAGAGTGCTTTGAATTCTAAATAAATCACTGACAGTGTCACCAGCAAAGCACCCCTACACCACCACACCTCCTCCTCCATGTTTCACGGTGGGAATAACAAATGCGGAGATCATCCGTTCACCTACTCTTCGTCTCACAAAGACATGGTGGTTGGAACAAAAATCGAACAGTTGGTCTCATCAGACCAAAGGGCAGATTTCCACCAGTCTAATGTCCATTGCTCGTGTTTCTTGGCCCAAGCAAGTCTCTTCTTCTTATTAGTGTCATTTAGAAGTGTTTTTTTTGCAGCAATTTGACCATAAAGGCCTGATTCACGCAGTCTCCTCTGAACAGTTGATGTTGAGATGTGTGAAGCATTCATTTGGGGTGCAATTTCTGAGGCTGGTAACTCAAATTAACTTATTCTCTGCAGCAGAGGTAACTCTGGGTCTTCCTTTCCTGTGGCGGTCCTCATGAGAGCCAGTTTCATCATAGCGCTTGAAAGTATCGCGACTGCAATGAAGAAACTTGAAAAGCTCTTGAAATTTTCCGAATTGACTGACCTTCATGTCTTAAAATAATGATGGACTGTCATTTCTCTAGAGATGTGGAGAGGAGATATTGACTTGAGCTGTTGTTACCATAATATGGACTTGGTCTTAATAAGGATATCGTCTGTATGCTCCCCCCCCCCCCCCCAAACCCCCCCCGCCCACATCCCTTGTCAGAGCGCGAATGATTGGCTCAGTTAGAAAGACATTTCACTAATTAACTTTTAACAAGGCACACCTGTTAATTGAAATACATTCCGGGTGGCTACCTCATGAAGCTGGTTGAGAAAATGCCAAGAGTGTGCAAAGCTGTCATCAAAGCAAAGAGTGGCTACTTTGAAGAATCTCAGATATAAAATATATTTTGATTTGTTTCACACTTTTTTGGTTACTACATGATTCCATATGTGTTATTTCATAGTTTTGATGTCTTCACTATTATTCTACAATGTAGAAAATAGTAAAAATAAAGAAAGTAGGTGTAAAAAAAATAAAGAGTAGGTGTGTCCAAACTTTTGACTGCGACTGTATTTTTCCTATCCAAGAATATTGTGTCTTCAGCTGTTTAAAGCTGGTGTGCAAAAATGAAACTTAAGAACAGGAAACATAGAAATCACACACATAGAACAGATATAGCGCTTCTTAGACATGCTTTCAATGAGAATGACAGATCTATAACTCATGTGAATTTGTTCAGGTCACCCAAAAAATTACATATTGCAGCTTTGATCCAACATATGTACCATTATATTCGTATTTGTGAATTCATTTACTTCTACCTGATGCCTTTCAAGAAGGTTTTCGATTACGTTTTCTTTTTCCTAATCGAAAACGATAGAAGGCTTGGGGAAGCGTGTTCAGATCCCCTTACTACACTCTTAGATGCTGTCTAGAATCTAAAATGGTTCTTTGGCTGTCCCCATAGGACAGAGCTCTCCAACCGTTCCTAGAGAGCTACCCTCCTGTAGGTTCATGCCAACCCTTATTGTAACTAACCTGATTCAGCTTATCAACCAGCTAATTATTAGAATCAGGTGAGCAAAAACCTACAGGATGGTAGTTCTCCAGGAACAGGGTTGGAGAGCCCTGATGTAAACCTACAGGATGGTAGTTCTCCAGGAACAGGGTTGGAGAGCCCTGATGTAAACCTACAGGATGGTAGTTCTCCAGGAACAGGGTTGGAGAGCCCTGATGTAAACCTACAGGATGGTAGTTCTCCAGGAACAGGGTTGGAGAGCCCTGATGTAAACCTACAGGATGGTAGTTCTCCAGGAACAGGGTTGGAGAGCCCTGATGTAAACCTACAGGATGGTAGTTCTCCAGGAACAGGGTTGGAGAGCCCTGATGTAAACCTACAGGACGGTAGCTCTCCAGGAACAGGGTTGGAGAGCCCTGATGTAAACCTACAGGACGGTAGCTCTCCAGGAACAGGGTTGGAGAGCCCTGCCATGTGAGAACCATTTGAATAATCCTTTTTGGTTCCAGGAAGAACCCTTTTGTTTTCCATTTAGGGCCCTTTCTACAGAGGGTTCAACATGGAACCCGAAAGACTTCCACCTGGAACCAAAAAGGGTTCCATCTGGAACCAAAAAGGGTTCTATCTGGAACCGAAAAGGGTTCTACCTGGAACCGAAAAGGGTTCTACCTGGAACCGAAAAGGGTTCTCCTTTTGGGACAGCCGAAAAACCCTTTATGAATTTTTTTTCTCCAAGTGTTTGACTTGGAGTTCTTGCCCTAACTACTGAACTGTTAGAATACTCAGGTATTCAAACCAGCTACCTTTCAGTTACTGACCTGATGCACTAACCGCTAGGCTACCTGCTGCCCTCAGACTTACGGTAGTTTAAGCTTTTGTGTTGAGGAATTCACAATAACACTACATCACCTAAATAAACATGAAGAAACTACCAAAATATAGGACAATCTAGATATCAAGTCAATACCTTACCCAGCTCAGAGTTCATGGTACAGAGATGCAAACTCAAATGTTTAGAGGTCTTCAATCATTTAAGGGCTTGTATGTAAAGCATTTCACTGTAAGGTGCATGTGACAAATCACATTTTATTTGACGGCACGCCTTTTAAGATGATATAATCACGAACTAGCTCTCTGAAATGTTCTTTGTCACCCAATCAAAGATCTGTGTGTGTGTGTGTGTGCATGTGCTCACCAGTACGTGTGTGCGTTTGCGTGCCTTTATGTGTGTGTGTGTGTGTGTGTGTGTGTGTGTGTGTGTGTGTGTGTGTGTGTGTGTGTGTGTGTGTGTGTGTGTGTGTGTGTGTGTGTGTGTGTGTGTGTGTATGTGTGTGTTGGTTTGTGTGTGTGTGTGTCATCCTGGTTGTCATGGTGAGTAATGGTGGAACAGTCAGAGGCACTGGGGGGTTATTCTGATAACAATAAGAGGATAGAGAGTACATTAGTCTTAATAAGACAGTCTTCTGGTGGTAGGTTGGTTACTCTGTAGGGACCACACAGGCTGCGTTAACACAGGCACTCCTATTCTGATAATGACACAAATATTCATTTTCACAAAGTCTGCTGCCTCAGTGTCTTTAGATATTTTTTGTTAGATGTTACTATGGAATATTGAAGTATAATTACAAGCATTCCATAAGTGTCAAAGGCTTTTATTGACAATTACATGAAGTTGAAGCAAAGAGTCAATATTTGCAGTGTTGACCCTTCTTTTTCAAGACCTCTGCAATCCGCCCTGGCATGCTGTCAATTAACTTCTGGGCGACATCCTAACTGATGGCAGCCCATTCTTGCATAATCAATGCTTGGAGTTTGTCAGAATTTGTGGGGTTTTGTCTGCCCACTCGCCTAATGAGGATTGACCACAAGTTCTCAATGGGATTAAGGTCTGGGGAGTTTCCTGGCCATGGACCCAAAATATAGATGTTTTGTTCCCCGAGCCACTTAGTTATCACTTTTGCCTTATGGCAAGGTGCTCCATCATGCTGGAAAAGGCATTGTTCGTCACCAAACTGTTCCTGGATGGTTGGGAGAAGTTGCTCTCGGAGGATGTGTTGGTACCATTCTAAATTCATGGTAGTGTTCTTAGGCAAAATTGTGAGTGAGCCCACTCCCTTGGCTGAGAAGGAACCCCACAGATGAATGGTCTCAGGATGCTTTACTGTTGGCATGACACAGGACTGATGGCAGCGCTCACCATGTCTTCTCCGGACAAGTTTTTTTCCGGATGCCTCAAACAATCGGAAAGGGGATTCATCAGAGAAAATGACTTTACCCCAGTCCTCAGCAGTCCAATCCCTGTACCTTTTGCAGAATATCAGTCTGTCCCTGAGATTCCAAGCACCACCCTCCTTTTGAAGCTTCCAGTCTGTTATTCGAACTCAATCAGCATGATAGAGTGATCTCCAGCCTTGTCCTCGTCAACACTCACACCTGTGTTAACGAGAGAATCACTGACATGATGTCAGCTGGTCCTTTTGTGGCAGAAATGCAGTGGAAATGTTTTTGTGGGATTCAGTTCATTTGCATGGCAAAGAGGGACTTTGCAATTAATTGCAATTCATCTGATCACTCTTCATAACATTCTGGAGTATATGCAAATTGCCATCATACAAACTGAGGCAGCAGACTTTGTGAAAATTAATATTCTCAAAACTTTTGGCCACGACTGTACACGTGCCGTATTTAACCAGTTAGCAAGTCGTAAATGTTCAGAGTTTCCTAGTTCAGACCAGCACGAGGACACGGCACGATTGTTACATCAAGTTTTCACTGTGTTGCCAAAGAAACACATGCTTCCCGAGTGGCGCAGCGGTCTAAGGCACTACATCCCTAGTGTCAGAGGTGTCACTACAGACCCTGGTTCGGATCCAAGCTGTATCACATCCGGCTGTGATTGGAATCACATAGGGCGGCACACAATTGGCCCAGCGTCATCTAGGTTTGGCCGGTGTAGGCCGTCATTGTAAATAAGAATTTGTTCTTAACTGACTTGCCTAGTTAAATAAATAAAAAATGCAAGACATGCCTAATTAGTAGTCAATATCTTTTTTGTCTATCTTTTACATGGTGAAACCTACAGACAACTCCTAGGTTCTGTATTTGCTGGGTACTCTACCGAGTATTGTCAATGGGGAAGAGGTCATTTGTTGTCATAGTTTCCCTCCATCTTTTCTCATGGTTCTATACCTACAACTGCAATGTTGCTGTAGAGATGAACTAACGATATAAGGTGCATACAAGTCCATCATACAAGTCCATCACCTTTCACCGTGATGCCTTTATGCAACTGAAGTTGCTGTGGAGATAAACCAACGATGTAAGGTGCATACAAGTGCATCATACAAGTCCATCACCTTTCACCGTGATGCCTTTATCTCTACAGCATGTTGCTGTAGAGATAAGCTAACGATGTAAGGTGCATACAAGTCCATCATACAAGTCCATCACCTTTCACCGTGATTTCTTTAGGCAACTGAATGTTCCGGAAGACAACTGGCTGATATTGTGAAAGTAAGTTGTAAATGGATCATAATCCATAAGAAAGGATTTATCTGTTTAATAACACTGTTTAATCACGGGGGCCCTTCGAGGCCCTATAATGCACAGTTACTTTCTTTGTGTGTGTGTGTGTTGTCACTTCAGGGACCCTTAATGCACATCTGCCTCCCCTTATCCCACCAAATGGACGTGGGCTACCATCATATTAAGAGCCGTTCTTCCTCCTGTGGTGGCCTAATAACGCCACTGTCACTCTCCCTGGTCCCTGCAGTGCTTACCAGTCCCCTGACCCACTGACCATTCATCTGCTCCATCTCCTGAGGCTCAGGAAGCGGTGGGCGTGTGTCGACATATAAGGCCAGCTATATGCACCCATCATCCATGTCAGGGCAGCTGGGGCTCCAGGAGAACGAGACAGACCAAGAGCATCTCACCTAAAGACTTGCGCCAGAATCCGAAGATAAGAGCAGAAACGAACAGAGACACCAACAGGTGAGATTTTGTTCTATCCCTCGTCCATCCATAATAGGGTTTTGATTTTTTTTTAAATTGCTTACCAGGTAAAGCCTTCTAATATAGTCTTTATCTATTGGTTTCATTCCGACGACAGGTGTGAGCTCCATCCTCCGTCCGTCTTCCATCCATCCATCCATCCAACGTCCTCACCACCCACCCCGAGAACAGAAGCATGAACGTGGACACAACGCTGTGGATGGTCCTGGTAGGTCTGATCCTAGCCATGGCTGGGGTGGGTCAGTGTCTGCAGGAGGAGAGGGGTGTGGAGAACAACAATCTGCCGGGGGAATCAGGAGAGGTGCTGGCACTGGTAAGACTGACCGCTACAAAACAAGTCTGGGGTGTATTCAGCAGGGTGCAATGTTTGGGAACATTCAGATAGAAATATGATATGTAGAACAAACATGTATATATTTTTTTTACGTAGAATAAGGAATCACGTCGGCTCTATTTGTAGCATTTCTATCTGATTAACAACGTTTGGTTGTTTGACAGGAGGGTGAGCACGCGGACGGGTTTAACGAGTTGGACGATCGTCTCCTAGCCGCTGTGATTCACTCTCTGCTCCAGAGAAACACCAGAAACCCCTCCGTTCTCCACCAGCCTCAGAGGTGAGGATCTGTGTTTGTGTGTCACCTATTTTCCCTCACCAACCTCAGATGTACCAGTTCACTGTTTAACGTGTATATATATACTGCATATAAACATAACGTCACCTCTCACAGTCGAGTAGCCTTTCTGTCACCGCACCGAACAATCACAAAATTACACAATTGAGTCGTTCCATGAAAAGGAGTGTCTTTTGGCCCTTTGATATTTAAAGTAGAAAATGTGCACCAAAATGTAATTTGAAAAGCCTGTTATATTAAATGAAGTTCCATGAATATAGATTACATGAAGAATTAAATACATCTAATTCTGAAAAAATAAATATATTATATGAATAAAGGCATGCAGCATTTTAACGTGACTCTCCGTCAACCCTCTGTCACTTCTAGGAAGATTTCAACCCACTTCATTCCATCAATTCTCCCAAGTTTTACCACCATTGTAAAGCTCTAGTTATTTTGCTGCTTCATTTTTTGAAGATTATTATTTATTTAATGTGATTTAGTGATTCATTAACGTCTGTCCCTCATTTTAATGTCCACCCTGTTACGTGACCTGAACTCTCATTTTAATGTCAACCCTGTTACGTGACCTGAACTCTCATTTTAATGTCCACCCTGTTACGTGACCTGAACTCTCATTTTAATGTCCACCCTGTTACGTGAACTGAACTCTCATTTTAATGTCCACCCTGTTACGTGAACTGAACTCTCATTTTAATATGTCCACCCTGTTACGTGAACTGAACTCTCATTTTAATGTGGTGACACTATTCTTTTTTAAATATTGTTGTTTTCAATAGAAAACAAGGGGATTTGGCTGATTTAAGGCTGGCTGATTTAAGGATGGCTGATTTAAGATGAAATCATTAACTCTGTTACGGTCAACTCTGTTACTTTATTTGGTACTTTCCATTGTCATTTTTTAATTCAACATCTTGAAATGGGAAAACGTGTTTTTTTATGGTGAACATGTGCTCTTTATGACAGAATGTTTTTTTTTTACACTTCTCAGAAATCAGTGGAGCGGCCCAGAATGTAGTGAATAATGTGCATTTAGAAAATATTTTCTTCTATTCAGTTCCTTTCAATAGACTTCATTGCTGATTCTCTATTCAGAGTTCTCCTACTTTATTCAAGCAATGAAAACTATGTTGATCACATAGTGAGCCAGCGTGATTAGTAAAGTAGGAATAATAATCCATACTCAGTTCCACCAACTGCATTAGCAGTTCAGCTTCTCGGGGTCCATTATTTTGTATTTTATTTCACCTTTATTTAACTAGGCAAGTCAGTAAAGAACAAATCCTTACTTACAATGAGGGCCAGATACCCCGGCAAAACACAGACGACGCTGGGCCAATTGTGCGCCGCCCTATGGGACTCCCAATCACAGCCGGTTGTGATACAGCCTGGAATTGAACCAGGGTCTGTAGTGACGCCTTTAGCACTGAGATGCAGTGCCTTAGACTGCTGCGCCACTCGGGAGCCCTCTATTCCCTATGAGGGACACTTCTTATGACCAGGGCCGTTTAGGGTAGTGCACTACATAGGGAATAGGGTGACATTAGGGTGCTACCTGATACTGTAACATTACTGCTATCTCCCCTGCAGGTTTGGTCGTGACAGCAGAGGAGACCTGCTGATGGGGGACAGGATACAGTCCAGGGACTGGGAGCAGGCTCCAGGACATATCTGGGGCATGGCTGTGCCGCAGAGATTTGGCAAGAAATAGGCATTGGTTGAGACTCAACATCTCATCTCACACCTCTGCTGGAGATGAAGAATTCGGTTCAACACCCAGCAAATATAGGCTGAAAGTAAAATATGGACTCATACGTTATCCAGTACGTAAATGTTCTCTCTCCCCTAACCTGCTGAGTTCCATTCCATTAAGCTGTATAGAACTAGGAGATCTTGGAACCTAGTAAATATTCACCACTTCTCTCAGATTTTAGCAGTGCTGATTGGTGCATATTGGAAATCTGGGAGAAAGTTGAAAACAGAGTAGGTGCGCTTGATTCGTCACGCCACACATTCGGGCGAGCTGAATGAATCAAGCGCACCTAAAGTTAGAGCTGCTGTACATTGGCAGTGTACTTTTGATTGTTGCTCTGCCATTCTCTGTTTAACCAATAAAGGCTTCTGACTTGAACGTGTCTGTTATGAGTGTTATGGGTGATTGGAGAGGGTAAATATTGACTCAATATGAGCCAGAACAACCCCTTAGTGTATAGACCCCGGAGTTTCTCTGATCCACCTCTGTTGAGCAACAAGCTAGGTTTCCGTCCAACTGGCAACAGATTTTGATGTGAATAATATAAAATCTGCATTAAAAACAGCATTTTCCCACCAGAAAAGTGTTTTCATCTAATTGACTTGTTGCGGATGAAAAGGCTGCGTGTGACGACATTGTGCAGATAAAAATACATTTTGCAGGTTAAATTCCCATACACTGAATAAAAGATACAAGTTAGATGGGTTTCGGTTGCATTTTCAAGTCTACTGATGGTTTTGTCGGAAGAAAAACGGTGTTAAATAACAAATGTTCCCACTCTGATGTTGACACATGAGTTCTAGCCATCAGCTCACAGATACAGTGTAGGTATAACCTATATACTCTAGTTCTACTGTTACGTAGGAATATGGAATGTTCCCACTCTGATGTTGACAGGTCCAGCTAACATCTCACAGATACAGTGTAGGTATAACCTACATGATGACATTATTATGGACAAAAGAGCGAGAATATTTTTGTTTGTCAAACGGCAGCCAAGCATCGGTCATCTTGTCACCAGAATAAAACCCTCGCTATTTATTGTAAAGGAGCATCAATCTCATCACCTTGTACTTTTACCACCCTGTGAAGTTCATCATAACATATTTAATCTGTAGCCTAATAAACTGCATGCTTTCCTGAGTGGTAGTGGGAGGACAGTGGGGTAAAGTACTTAAGTAAAAATACTTTAAAGTACTACTTAAGAAGTATCTGTACTTTACTATTTATATTTTTGACAACTTTCACTTTACTACATTCCTAAATAAAAATAGATACGTTTTACTTCATACATTTTCCACGACACCCAAAAGTACTCGTTACATTTTGAATGCTTAACAGGACAGGAAAATGGTCTAATTCACGAGTTTATCAAGAGAACATCCTGGTCATCCCTACTGCCTCTGATCTGGAGGACTCACTAAACAGAGAACATCCCTGGTCATCCCTAGTGCCTCTGATCTGGAGGACTCACTGAACAGAGAACATCCCTGGTCATCCCTACTGCCTCTGATCTGGAGGACTCACTAAACAGAGAACATCCCTGGTCATCCCTACTGCCTCTGATCTGGCGGACTCACTAAATAGAGAACATCCCTGGTCATCCCTACTGCCTCTGATCTGGCGGACTAACTAAACAGAGAACATCCCTGGTCATCCCTACTGCCTCTGATCTGACGGACTCACTAAACAGAGAACATCCTGGTCATCCCTACTGACTCTGATCTGGAGGACTCACTAAACAGAGAACATCCCTGGTCATCCCTACTGCCTCTGATCTGGCAGACTCACTAAACAGAGAACATCCCTGGTCATCCCTACTGCCTCTGATCTGGAGGACTCACTAAACAGAGAACATCCCTGGTCATCCCTACTGCCTCTGATCTGACGGACTAACTAAACAGAGAACATCCCTGGTCATCCCTACTGCCTCTGATCTGACGGACTCACTAAACAGAGAACATCCCTGGTCATCCCTACTGCCTCTGATCTGACGGACTCACTAAACAGAGAACATCCCTGGTCATCCCTACTGCCTCTGATCTGACGGACTCACTAAACAGAGAACATCCTGGTCATCCCTACTGCCTCTGATCTGACGGACTCACTAAACAGAGACCATCCTGGTCATCCCTACTGTCTCTGATCTGGAGGACTCACTAAACAGAGAACATCCTGGTCATCCCTACTGCCTCTGATCTGGCGGACTCACTAAACAGAGAACATCCTGGTCATCCCTACTGCCTCTGATCTAGCGGACTCACTAAACAGAGAACATCCTGGTCATCCCTACTGCCTCTGATCTAGCGGACTCACTAAACAGAGAACATCCCTGGTCATCCCTACTGCCTCTGATCTGGCGGACTCACTAAACAGAGAACATCCCTGGTCCTCCCTACTGCCTCTGATCTGACGGACTCACTAAACAGAGAACATCCTGGTCATCCCTACTGCCTCTGATCTAGCGGACTCACTAAACAGAGAACATCCCTGGTCATCCCTACTGCCTCTGATCTAGCGGACTCACTAAACAGAGAACATCCCTGGTCATCCCTACTGCCTCTGATCTAGCGGACTCACTAAACAGAGAACATCCCTGGTCATCCCTACTGTCTCTGATCTAGCGGACTCACTAAACAGAGAACATCCCTGGTCATCCCTACTGCCTCTGATCTGGAGGACTCACTAAACAGAGAACATCCCTGGTCATCCCTACTGCCTCTGATCTAGCGGACTCACTAAACAGAGAGCATCCCTGGTCATCCCTACTGCCTCTGATCTGGAGGACTCACTAAACACAAATGCTTTGTTTGTAAATGATGACAGAGTGTTGGAGTGGAGTGTAAATGATGACAGAGTGTTGGAGTGGAGTGTAAATGATGACAGAGTGTTGGAGTGGAGTGTAAATGATGACAGAGTGTTGGAGTGGAGTGTAAATGATGACAGAGTGTTGGAGTGGAGTGTAAATGATGACAGAGTGTTGGAGTGGAGTGTAAATGATGACAGAGTGTTGGAGTGGAGTGTAAATGATGACAGAGTGTTGGAGTGGAGTGTAAATGATGACAGAGTGTTGGAGTGGAGTGTAAATGATGACAGAGTGTTGGAGTGGAGTGTAAATGATGACAGAGTGTTGGAGTGGAGTGTAAATGATGACAGAGTGTTGGAGTGGAGTGTAAATGATGACAGAGTGTTGGAGTGGAGTGTAAATGATGACAGAGTGTTGGAGTGGAGTGTAAATGATGACAGAGTGTTGGAGTGGAGTGTAAATGATGACAGAGTGTTGGAGTGGAGTGTAAATGATGACAGAGTGTTGGAGTGGAGTGTAAATGATGACAGAGTGTTGGAGTGTGCCTCTGGCTATTTGTAAATAAATAAAAAACAAGAAAATCATGCCATCTGGGTTGCTTAATAGAAGGAATTTGAAAAGATTAATATTTTAGTGATTACTTACTATATTTCTGTTATCCTTTTTATCAATCTGGACAACTCAGTAGTTAGTAGTTACTGTATTTTTGACTGTCCCTGTATTTTTGACTGTCCCACAGGTTACAGAGGTAATCCTGCTGTCACTGTCCCACAGGCTACAGAGAGGTAATCATGCTGTCACTGTCCCACAGGCTACAGAGAAGTATTCATGCTGTCACTGTCCCACAGACTACAGAGAGGTATTCATGCTGTCACTGTCCCACAGACTACAGAGAGGTATTCATGCTGTCACTGTCCCACAGACTACAGAGAGGTATTCATGCTGTCACTGTCCCACAGGCTACAGAGAGGTAATCATGCTGTCACTGTCCCACAGGCTACAGAGAAGTATTCATGCTGTCACTGTCCCACAGACTACAGAGAGGTATTCATGCTGTCACTGTCCCACAGACTACAGAGAGGTAATCATGCTGTCACTGTCCCACAGGCTACAGAGAGGTAATCATGCTGTCACTGTCCCACAGGCTACAGAGAGATAACCATGCTGTCAATGTCCCACAGGCTACAGAGGTCATCATGCTGTCACTGTCTCACAGGCTACAGAGAGGTAATCATGCTGTCACTGTCCCACAGGCTACAGAGGTAATCATGCTGTCACTGTCCCACAGGCTACAGAGAGGTAATCATGCTGTCACTGTCCCACAGGCTACAGAGGTAATCATGCTGTCACTGTCCCACAGGCTACAGAGGTAATCATGCTGTCACTGTCCCACAGGCTACAGAGAGGTAATCATGCTGTCACTGTCCAACAGGCTACAGAGGTAATCATGCTGTCACTGTCCCACAGGCTACAGAGGTAATCATGCTGTCACTGTTCCACAGGCTACAGAGAGGTAACCATGCTGCCACTGTCCCACAGGCTACAGAGGTAATCATGATGTCACTGTCCCACAGACTACAGAGAGGTAACCATGCTGCCACTGTCCCACAGGCTACAGAGGTAATCATGCTGTCACTGTCCCACAGGCTACAGAGAGGTAACCATGCTGCCACTGTCCCACAGGCTACAGAGGTCATCATGCTGTCACTGTCCCACAGACTACAGAGAGGTAATCATGCTGTCACTGTCCCACAGACTACAGAGAGGTAATCATGCTGTCACTGTCCCACAGGCTACAGAGAGGTCATTATGATGTCACTGTCCCACAGGCTACAGAGGTGATCATGCTCTCACTGTCCCACAGGCTACAGAGAGGTAATTATGCTGTCACTGTCCCACAGGCTACAGAGAGGTAATCATGCTCTCACTGTCCCACAGGCTACAGAGAGGTAATCATGCTGTCACTGTCCCACAGGCTACAGAGAGGTAATCATGCTGTCACTGTCCCACAGGCTACAGAGGTAACCATGCTGTCACTGTTCCACAGGCTACAGAGGTAATCCTGCTGCCACTGTCCCACAGGCTACAGAGGTAATCATGCTGTCACTGTCCCACAGGCTACAGAGAGGTCATCATGCTGTCACTGTCCCACAGGCTACAGAGAGGTAATCATGCTGTCACTGTCCCACAGGTTACAGAGGTAATCATGCTGTCACTGTCCCACAGGCTACAGAGGTAATCATGCTGTCACTGTCCCACAGGCTACAGAGAGGTAATCATGCTGTCACTGTCCCACAGGCTACAGAGGGCATCATGCTGTCACTGTCCCACAGGTTACAGAGGTGATCATGCTGTCACTGTCCCACAGGCTACAGAGAGGTAATCATGCTGTCACTGTCCCACAGGCTACAGAGAGGTAATCCTGCTGTCACTGTCTCACAGGCTACAGAGAGGTAATCCTGCTGTCACTGTCTCACAGGCTACAGAGAGGTAATCCTGCTGTCACTGTCCCACAGACTACAGAGAGGTAATCCTGCTGTCACTGTCCCACAGGCTACAGAGAGGTAATCCTGCTGTCACTGTCTCACAGGCTACAGAGAGGTAATCCTGCTGTCACTGTCTCACAGGCTACAGAGAGGTAATCCTGCTGTCACTGTCCCACAGACTACAGAGAGGTAATCCTGCTGTCACTGTCTCACAGGCTACAGAGAGGTAATCCTGCTGTCACTGTCTCACAGGCTACAGAGAGGTAATCCTGCTGTCACTGTCCCACAGACTACAGAGAGGTAATCCTGCTGTCACTGTCCCACAGGCTACAGAGAGGTAATCATGCTGTCACTGTCCCACAGGCTACAGAGAGGTAATCCTGCTGTCACTGTCCCACAGGCTACAGAGAGGTAATCATGCTGTCACTGTCCCACAGGCTACAGAGGTAACCATGCTGTCACTGTCCCACAGGCTACAGAGGTAACCATGCTGCCACTGTCCCACAGGCTACAGAGGTAATCATGCTGTCACTGTCCCACAGGCTACAGAGAGGTCATCATGCTGTCACTGTCCCACAGGCTACAGAGAGGTAATCATGCTGTCACTGTCCCACAGGTTACAGAGGTAATCATGCTGTCACTGTCCCACAGGTTACAGAGGTAATCATGCTGTCACTGTCCCACAGGCTACAGAGAGGTAATCATGCTGTCACTGTCCCACAGGTTACAGAGGTAATCATGCTGTCACTGTCCCACAGGCTACAGAGGTAATCATGCTGTCACTGTCCCACAGGCTACAGAGAGGTAATCATGCTGTCACTGTCCCACAGGCTACAGAGGGCATCATGCTGTCACTGTCCCACAGGCTACAGAGGTAATCCTGTTGTCACTGTCCCACAGGCTACAGAGAGGTAATCCTGCTGTCACTGTCCCACAGGCTACAGAGAGGTAATCATGCTGTCACTGTCCCACAGGCTACAGAGAGGTAATCCTGCTGTCACTGTCCCACAGGCTACAGAGAGGTAATCCTGCTGTCACTGTCCCACAGGCTACAGAGAGGTAATCATGCTGTCACTGTCCCATAGGCAGCAGAGAGGAAATCCTGCTGTCACTGTCCCACAGGCTACAGAGAGGTAATCCTGCTGTCACTGTCCCACAGGCTACAGAGGTCATCATGCTGTCACTGTCCCACAGGCTACAGAGGTAATCATGCTGTCACTGTCCCACAGACTACAGAGAGGTAATCATGCTGTCACTGTCCCACAGGCTACAGAGAGGTAATCCTGCTGTCACTGTCCCACAGACTACACAGAGGTAATCATGCTCTCACTGTCCCACAGGCTACAGAGGTAATCCTGCTGTCACTGTCCCACAGGCTACAGAGGTAATCATGCTGTCACTGTCCCACAGACTACAGAGAGGTAATCATGCTGTCACTGTCCCACAGACTACACAGAGGTAATCATGCTCTCACTGTCCCACAGGCTACAGAGGTAATCATGCTGTCACTGTCCCACAGGCTAAAGAGAGGTAATCATGCTGTCACTGTCCCACAGGCTACAGAGAGGTAATCATGATGTCACTGTCCCACAGGCTACAGAGGTCATCATGCTGTCACTGTCCCACAGGCTACAGAGAGGTAATCATGATGTCACTGTCCCACAGGCTACAGATGTAATCATGCTGTCACTGTCCCACAGGCTACAGAGAGGTAATCATGCTGTCACTGTTCCACAGGCTACAGAGAGGTAATCATGCTGTCACTGTTCCACAGGCTACAGAGAGGTAATCATGATGTCACTGTCCCACAGGCTACAGAGAGGTAATCATGCTGTCACTGTTCCACAGGCTACAGAGAGGTAATCATGATGTCACTGTCCCACAGGCTACAGAGAGGTAATCATGCTGTCACTGTCCCACAGGCTACAGAGAGGTAATCCTGCTGTCACTGTCCCACAGGCTACAGAGGTAATCCTCCTGTCACTGTCCCACAGGCTACAGAGGTAATCCTGCTGTCACTGTCCCACAGGCTACAGAGGTAATCATGCTGTCACTGTCGTACAGGCTACAGAGAGGTAATCATGCTGTCACTGTCCCACAGGCTACAGAGGTAATCATGCTGTCACTGTCCCACAGGCTACAGAGGGCATCATGCTGTCACTGTCCCACAGGTTACAGAGGTGATCATGCTGTCACTGTCCCACAGGCTACAGAGAGGTAATCCTGCTGTCACTGTCTCACAGGCTACAGAGAGGTAATCCTGCTGTCACTGTCCCACAGGCTACAGAGAGGTAATCATGCTGTCACTGTCCCACAGGCTACAGAGAGGTCATCATGATGTCACTGTCCCACAGGCTACAGAGAGGTCATCATGCTGTCACTGTCCCACAGGCTACAGAGAGGTAATCATGCTGTCACTGTCCCACAGGTTACAGAGGTAATCATACTGTCACTGTCCCACAGGCTACAGAGGTAATCATGCTGTCACTGTCCCACAGGCTACAGAGAGGTAATCATGCTGTCACTGTCCCACAGGCTACAGAGGGCATCATGCTGTCACTGTCCCACAGGCTACAGAGGTAATCCTGTTGTCACTGTCCCACAGGCTACAGAGAGGTAATCCTGCTGTCACTGTCCCACAGGCTACAGAGAGGTAATCATGCTGTCACTGTCCCACAGGCTACAGAGAGGTAATCCTGCTGTCACTGTCCCACAGGCTACAGAGAGGTAAGCCTGCTGTCACTGTCCCACAGGCTACAGAGAGGTAATCATGCTGTCACTGTCCCATAGGCTGCAGAGAGGTAATCCTGCTGTCACTGTCCCACAGGCTACAGAGAGGTAATCCTGCTGTCACTGTCCCACAGGCTACAGAGGTCATCATGCTGTCACTGTCCCACAGGCTACAGAGGTAATCATGCTGTCACTGTCCCACAGACTACAGAGAGGTAATCATGCTGTCACTGTCCCACAGGCTACAGAGAGGTAATCCTGCTGTCACTGTCCCACAGACTACACAGAGGTAATCATGCTCTCACTGTCCCACAGGCTACAGAGGTAATCCTGCTGTCACTGTCCCACAGGCTACAGAGGTAATCATGCTGTCACTGTCCCACAGACTACAGAGAGGTAATCATGCTGTCACTGTCCCACAGACTACACAGAGGTAATCATGCTCTCACTGTCCCACAGGCTACAGAGGTAATCATGCTGTCACTGTCCCACAGGCTACAGAGAGGTAATCATGCTGTCACTGTCCCACAGGCTACAGAGAGGTCATCATGATGTCACTGTCCCACAGGCTACAGAGAGGTAATCATGCTGTCACTGTCCCACAGGCTACAGAGAGGTCATCATGATGTCACTGTCCCACAGGCTACAGAGAGGTAATCATGCTGTCACTGTCCCACAGGCTACAGAGAGGTCATCATGATGTCACTGTCCCACAGGCTACAGAGAGGTAATCATGATGTCACTGTCCCACAGGCTACAGAGAGGTAATCATGCTGTCACTGTCCCACAGGCTACAGAGAGGTAATCATGCTGTCACTGTCCCACAGGCTACAGAGGTAATCCTCCTGTCACTGTCCCACAGGCTACAGAGGTAATCCTGCTGTCACTGTCCCACAGGCTACAGAGGTAATCATGCTGTCACTGTCCCACAGGCTACAGAGAGGTAATCATGCTGTCACTGTCCCACAGGCTACAGAGGTAATCATGCTGTCACTGTCCCACAGGCTACAGAGGGCATCATGCTGTCACTGTCCCACAGGTTACAGAGGTGATCATGCTGTCACTGTCCCACAGGCTACAGAGAGGTAATCCTGCTGTCACTGTCTCACAGGCTACAGAGAGGTAATCCTGCTGTCACTGTCCCACAGGCTACAGAGAGGTAATCATGCTGTCACTGTCCCACAGACTACAGAGAGGTAATCATGCTGTCACTGTCCCACAGGCTACAGAGAGGTAATCATGCTGTCACTGTCCCACAGGCTACAGAGAGGTCATCATGCTGTCACTGTCCCACAGGCTACAGAGGTCATCATGCTGTCACTGTCCCACAGGCTACAGAGAGGTCATCATGATGTCACTGTCCCACGGGCTACAGAGAGGTAATCATGCTGTCACTGTCCCACAGGCTACAGAGGTCATCATGCTGTCACTGTCCCACAGGCTACAGAGGTCATCATGCTGTCACTGTCCCACAGGCTACAGAGGTCATCATGCTGTCACTGTCCCACAGGCTACAGAGAGGTAATCATGCTGTCACTGTCCCACAGGCTACAGAGAGGTAATCCTGCTGTCACTGTCCCACAGGCTACAGAGGTAAACCTGCTATCACTGTCCCACAGGCTACAGAGGTAATCATGCTGTCACTGTCCCACAGGATACAGAGGTCATCATGCTGTCACTGTCCCACAGGCTACAGAGGTCATCATGCTGTCACTGTCCCACAGGCTACAGAGGTAAACCTGCTATCACTGTCCCACAGGCTACAGAGGTAATCATGCTGTCACTGTCCCACAGGATACAGAGAGGTAATCATGCTGTCACTGTCCCACAGGCTACAGAGAGGTAATCATGCTGTCACTGTCCCACAGGCTACAGAGATGTAATCATGCTGTCACTGTCCCACAGGCTACAGAGAGGTAATCCTGCTGTCACTGTCCCACAGGCTACAGAGAGGTAATCCTGCTGTCACTGTCCCACAGGCTACAGAGAGGTAATCATGCTGTCACTGTCCCATAGGCTGCAGAGAGGTAATCCTGCTGTCACTGTCCCACAGGCTACAGAGAGGTAATCCTGCTGTCACTGTCCCACAGGCTACAGAGGTCATCATGCTGTCACTGTCCCACAGGCTACAGAGGTAATCATGCTGTCACTGTCCCACAGACTACAGAGAGGTAATCATGCTGTCACTGTCCCACAGGCTACAGAGAGGTAATCATGCTGTCACTGTCCCACAGGCTACAGAGAGGTAATCCTGCTGTCACTGTCCCACAGGCTACAGAGAGGTAATCCTGCTGTCACTGTCCCACAGACTACACAGAGGTAATCATGCTCTCACTGTCCCACAGGCTACAGAGGTAATCCTGCTGTCACTGTCCCACAGGCTACAGAGGTAATCATGCTGTCACTGTCCCACGGGCTAAAGAGAGGTAATCATGCTGTCACTGTCCCACAGGCTACAGAGAGGTAATCATTCTGTCACTGTCCCACAGGCTACAGAGAGGTCATCATGATGTCACTGTCCCACAGGCTACAGAGAGGTAATCATGCTGTCACTGTCCCACAGGCTACAGAGAGGTCATCATGATGTCACTGTCCCACAGGCTACAGAGAGGTAATCATGCTGTCACTGTCCCACAGGCTACAGAGAGGTCATCATGATGTCACTGTCCCACAGGCTACAGAGAGGTAATCATGCTGTCACTGTCCCACAGGCTACAGAGAGGTAATCATGCTGTCACTGTCCCACAGGCTACAGAGAGGTCATCATGATGTCACTGTCCCACGGGCTACAGAGGTAACCATGCTGTCACTGTCCCACAGGCTACAGAGAGGTAATCCTGCTGTCACTGTCCCACAGGCTACAGAGGTAATCCTCCTGTCACTGTCCCACAGGCTACAGAGGTAATCCTGCTGTCACTGTCCCACAGGCTACAGAGGTAATCATGCTGTCACTGTCCCACAGGCTACAGAGAGGTAATCATGCTGTCACTGTCCCACAGGCTACAGAGGTAATCATGCTGTCTCTGTCCCACAGGCTACAGAGGGCATCATGCTGTCACTGTCCCACAGGTTACAGAGGTGATCATGCTGTCACTGTCCCACAGGCTACAGAGAGGTAATCCTGCTGTCACTGTCCCACAGGCTACAGAGAGGTAATCATGCTGTCACTGTCCCACAGACTACAGAGAGGTAATCATGCTGTCACTGTCCCACAGGCTACAGAGAGGTAATCATGCTGTCACTGTCCCACAGACTACAGAGAGGTAATCATGCTGTCACTGTCCCACAGGCTACAGAGGTCATCATGCTGTCACTGTCCCACAGACTACAGAGAGGTAATCATGCTGTCACTGTCCCACAGGCTACAGAGGTCATCATGATGTCACTGTCCCACAGGCTACAGAGAGGTCATCATGATGTCACTGTCCCACAGGCTACAGAGAGGTAATCATGCTGTCACTGTCCCACAGGCTACAGAGGTCATCATGCTGTCACTGTCCCACAGGCTACAGAGAGGTAATCATGCTGTCACTGTCCCACAGGCTACAGAGAGGTAATCATGCTGTCACTGTCCCACAGGCTACAGAGAGGTCATCATGATGTCACTGTCCCACAGGCTACAGAGAGGTAATCATGCTGTCCCTGTCCCACAGGCTACAGAGGTAATCATGCTGTCACTGTTCAACAGGCTACAGAGAGGTAATCATGCTGTCACTGTCCCACAGGCTACAGAGGTCATCATGCTGTCACTGTCCCACAGGCTACAGAGAGGTCATTATGATGTCACTGTCCCACAGGCTACAGAGAGGTAATCATGCTGTCACTGTCCCACAGGCTACAGAGAGGTCATCATGATGTCACTGTCCAACACGCTACAGAGAGGTAATCATGCTGTCACTGTCCCAGAGGCTACAGAGAGGTCATCATGATGTCACTGTCCCACAGGCTACAGAGAGGTAATCATGCTGTCACTGTCCCACAGGCTACAGAGAGGTCATCATGATGTCACTGTCCCACAGGCTACAGAGAGGTAATCATGCTGTCACTGTCCCACAGGCTACAGAGAGGTAATCATGCTGTCACTGTCCCACAGGCTACAGAGAGGTAATCCTGCTGTCACTGTCCCACAGGCTACAGAGGTAATCATGCTGTCACTGTCCCACAGGATACAGAGAGGTAATCATGCTGTCACTGTCCCACAGGATACAGAGAGGTAATCATGCTGTCACTGTCCCACAGGCTACAGAGAGGTATTCATGCTGTCACTGTCCCACAGGCTACAGAGGTAATCCTGCTGTCACTGTCCCACAGGCTACAGAGAGGTAATCATGCTGTCACTGTCCCACAGGCTACAGAGAGGTAATCATGCTGTCACTGTCCCACAGGATACAGAGAGGTAATCATGCTGTCACTGTCCCACAGGCTACAGAGGTCATCATGCTGTCACTGTTCCACAGGCTACAGAGAGGTAATCCTGCTGTCACTGTCCCACAGGCTACAGAGGTAATCCTGCTGTCACTGTCCCACAGGATACAGAGAGGTAATCATGCTGTCACTGTCCCACAGGCTACAGAGAGGTAATCATGCTGTCACTGTCCCACAGGCTACAGAGAGGTAATCATGCTGTCACTGTCCCACAGGCTACAGAGGTAATCCTGCTGTCACTGTCCCACAGGCTACAGAGGTAATCATGCTGTCACTGTCCCACAGGATACAGAGAGGTAATCATGCTGTCACTGTCCCACAGGCTACAGAGGTAATCATGCTGTCACTGTTCCACAGGCTACAGAGAGGTAATCATGCTGTCACTGTCCCACAGACTACAGAGAGGTAATCATGCTGTCACTGTCCCACAGACTACAGAGAGGTAATCATGCTGTCACTGTCCCATAGGCTACAGAGGTAATCATGCTGTCACTGTCCCACAGACTACAGAGAGGTAATCATGCTGTCACTGTCCCACAGGCTACAGAGGTAATCATGCTGTCACTGTCCCACAGGCTACAGAGAGGTAATCATGCTGTCACTGTCCCATAGGCTACAGAGGTAATCATGCTGTCACTGTTCCACAGGCTACAGAGAGGTAATCATGCTGTCACTGTCCCACAGGCTACAGAGGTAATCATGCTGTCACTGTCCCACAGGCTACAGAGGTAATCATGCTGTCACTGTCCCACAGGCTACAGAGAGGTAATCATGCTGTCACTGTCCCACAGGCTACAGAGAGGTAATCATGCTGTCACTGTCCCACAGGCTACAGAGAGGTAATCATGCTGTCACTGTCCCACAGACTACAGAGAGGTCATCATGCTGTCACTGTCCCACAGACTACAGAGAGGTAATCATGCTGTCACTGTTCCACAGGCTACAGAGAGTTAATCATGCTGTCACTGTCCCACAGACTACAGAGAGGTCATCATGCTGTCACTGTCCCACAGACTACAGAGAGGTAATCATGCTGTCACTGTCCCACAGGCTACAGAGAGGTAATCATGCTGTCACTGTCCCACAGGCTACAGAGAGGTAATCATGCTGTCACTGTCCCACAGGCTACAGAGAGGTAATCATGCTGTCACTGTCCCATAGGCTACAGAGGTAATCATGCTGTCACTGTCCCACAGACTACAGAGAGGTAATCATGCTGTCACTGTCCCACAGGCTACAGAGAGGTAATCATGCTGTCACTGTCCCATAGGCTACAGAGGTAATCATGCTGTCACTGTCCCACAGACTACAGAGAGGTAATCATGCTGTCACTGTCCCACAGACTACAGAGAGGTCATTATGATGTCACTGTCCCACAGGCTACAGAGAGGTAATCATGCTGTCACTGTCCCACAGGCTACAGAGAGGTAATCATGATGTCACTGTCCCACAGGCTACAGAGGTACGCTCTGCGCCTCGACAGCTACGCGCCTCGACAGAGAGTTTTTATACGTGAACGTTTTTCACATAAGAAAATGCAAATTCAACAAGTGATGTGAAAACATGTCCTTTTCCTCACATGCGAAAAGGTGGTGTTAACATGTGAACTCTATATTTAATACCTGTGAACATATGGTTTCACATGTGAACAGCTGACCTAACATGTCTATTTTGTTTTCACATGTGAACATTTCACCTCAACATGTGAAAACAGTTATTTCACTTTTGAAAATGCAATTTCACATGTTGTTTTTTGTAAGGGAAGAAATGAAATGGTATGGGGATTTTAAAGTAACGCTGTGCATCTCAAATAGTGTGAAATCTTTAATCGTTGACAACATTTGACATGATCACTTAGTACTGACTTTTCAATATGACCCCACTGGATTTGAACTCACGACCTCTGGATTTTAGGTACACTGATCTTTCAGCTGCGCCACAAAGTCTGAAACCGTGAGTCTCCTAGGTGAAAAACCTTGAGCACGGTACAATGCCCATATAAGTCGATAAGACAGTCTGCTAAATGACTAAAATGTAAAATAAATATATACATATATTATCTTTGCACTGCTATTTTATTTATTAGTTAATCTGACTATTCTCTCATCATATATTTAATGTACTTATTTCAGCAATTTTCTTTATAGTTGTCTAATGTTTGTGGGAAATATTATTCTGTTTAATATTACTCTTGAATCACAATGATAAATATAATAGTTTTTCTTGAATGTATTATACAAATCTGAGATTTACTTTGAAGTGCTGAATGTAGGAATAGGCATACAGGTGAAATCAGTCATAGACTTTGGTGAGTAGCAGTGTGATCTGAATGCCATGAACTTAGAGGTTGTGAGTTCTAATCCCAGGTGAGGACTTGTAGAATAATAATTACTGTAAACATACACTATGTAGTCGTACTATGTAGTTGACAGCACTGCAGCTATTTTGTTATGTTCCGTGGACATCCTAATGACTCATTTTTGGTTTGCAGGGCATCGTGTGAAAATGTGAAATTCACATGTGAAAGGTGATGTGAAATCATGTGGTTTTTCCATAAGGGTTTGACATCAGTGGGTACGGGACGGTTTGCTTGCAAGTGACATGTGTTATGGAAAAAAATTGGTGGGAGCAGGGTGGGAGTTTTGGGGCCCCAGGGAGTGCTGAGCTCCCCCAAATGAGAAGATAACAACAAAAGTTAAACTTTGAGGGGGGTCTCTAAATAATGCTAATTTAACCATTCTCTTATTTCTTTAAAATGTAGTGGTAAATATGTTTTACAGTGGTAAATATGAAAATAAAACTTTCCAAATTAAACAAACACCTCTCTGTCATTGTTTAAACCATTTATTTCTATGTAGTGCTTTCCACTCAGTTGAATTTGGGACAAACCGCATTAATCCACATTAATAAATAATGTGGAAATTGAGTAAGTTGAGGAGACTAAACTGCTAGGAGTAACCTTGGATTGGTCCAAACATACTGATGCAACGGTACAGTAGCTAAGATTAGGATTAGTCTGTCTGTAATAAAGGGCTGATTTCTTGATATTGCTGTCAACAAAAGAAGCCCTACAAGCCCAGTCATATGGTCAAGTGCCACAAAGAGGGATATAGGCAAATTACAGCTGGCCCAGAACAGAGCAGTATGGCTGTTCCTTAAATGTACACGGACATAAGCTAACATCAATGACATGCATGTCAATCTCTCCTGGTGTCACGCTCGTCAAAATGACAGGACCAAGGTGCAGCGTGGTGAGCATTCGTTTTCCTTTATTTTGCAATGTCGCCAACAAAACAATAAACAACTAAAACAACCGTGAAGCTCCGTAAGGCTATACATGCATTAACGAAGACAACTACCCACAACTACCAAAGGGAAAAAAGGCTGCCTAAGTATGATTCCCAATCAGAGACAACAATAGACAGCTGTCCCCGATTGAGAACCACACCCGGCCAAAACATAGAAACAAACAACATAGAATGCCCACCCCAAATCACACCCTGACCTAACCAAATAGAGAAATAAAACGTTGTAGCAAGGATTGGACCAATACGTAGCGTGGTAAATGTCCATAATAGATTTTTAATAAATCAAAATGAACACAGAACAAAAATAACAAAACACAAACAAACAACCGAAACAGTCCCGTATGGTGCAAACACTGAAACAGGAAACAACCACCCACAAACACAGGTGGGAACAGGCTACCTAAATATGATTCTCAATCAGAGACAACGATAGACAGCTGCCTCTGATAGAGAACCATATCAGGCCAGACATAGAAATACAACACAAGGACAACATAGAACACCAGACATAGAATGCCCACCCAAACTCACGCCCTGACCAACCAAAACAGAGACATAAAAAGGATCTCTAAGGTCAGGACGTGAAAGGTATGATAAAACTTCCCCTCTACCAGACAGGTTGTATAAACAGGGATTTTGAAATTAATTGGCCACACTTGGAGTTATTCTGCTGGTCTTATTATTACAATTCCCATCAGGGCACAGGTTGCATAGGTTGCATATTTAAACAGTCTTTGTCATTTTATGTTATTTTCCCCTTCATTTAATCCAACATCACTCAGTGTAGTAGATAAATACTTTCAGCTTTGTCTTGTAATGCAGTTAAATTGCATTAGCATGAGGTGAAATGTAATTATAAAACTCATAAAACAATACAAAACAACGAGACAAGAGGTAATTAGCTGCATAAATTTAAAACCGGTAGCTACATTATATATTCAGTCCCTGAAAGGAACTAATATGCAATATCACGCTGTGTAACACCCTCTTTCTCATTATGTCCACCGCATGTATATTTGTCATGAATGTTTTTGAATGTCATAAATATTTAGTTAAGGCTGGTTTACTATACACTTACAGAAGCTTAAATCAGTTTAAAGTACCCACTGATCCTGTATGAAGACTGATCCTTAGAAAACCTGAGTCAGACATTGTCCTGCAGACCCATACAACTGTGTTCTTCTTTTCTGTGGTGAAGGATGAGAGAGAAAAGGTGAAGGATGAGAGAGAAAAGGTGAAGGATGAGAGAGAAAAGGTGAAGGATGAGAGAGAAAAGGTGAAGGATGAGAGAGAAAAGGTGAAGGATGAGAGAGAAAAGGTGAAGGATGAGAGAGAAAAGGTGAAGGATGAGAGAGAAAAGGTGAAGGATGAGAGAGAAAAGGTGAAGGATGAGAGAGAAAAAGGCTGCTAATGAAATACAATGGGTTACCGAGGTAGAGAAAGTGAGAGAGAGAGAGACAGAGAGAGAGAGAGAGAGAGAGAGAGAAAGAGCGAAAGAGAGAGACAGAGAGAGAGCAAGAGAGGAGAGACAGAGACACAGAGACACAGAGATACAGAGCGAGAGGGAGACAGAGAGAGAGCGAGAGAGAGACAGAGAGAGAGCGAGAGAGAGACAGAGAGAGAGCGAGAGAGAGACAGAGAGAGAGAGAGAGAGAGAGAGAGAGAGAGAGAGAGAGAGAGAGATAATCTCTCTCAGTAAGACAAAAATAATGGTGGTCCAAAAAATATCCAGTTGCAAGAACCACAAATTCAAATTCCATCTGGACGCCGTTTCCCTAGAGCACACAAACACTATACCTACCACGACCTAAACATCCACACCACAGGTAACATCCACAAAGCAGTGAACGATCTGAGAGCCAAGGCAAGAAGGGCCTTGTAAGCCATCAAAAGGAACATCAAATTTGACATACCAATTAGGATCTGTCTAAAAATACTTGAATCAGTTATAGAACCCATTGCCCTTTATGGTTGTAAGGTCTGGGTTCCGCTCACCAACCAAAAATTCACAACATGGGACAAACACCAAGTTGAGACTCTGAATTGCAGAATTCTTCAAAATATCCTCAGTGTACAACGTAAAACACCAAATAATGCCTGCAGAGCAGAATAGGCCGATACCCACTAATGATCAAAATCTAGAAAAGAGTCATTCAATTCTACAACCACCGAAAAGTAAGCGATACCCAAACCTTCCATAACAAAGCCACCACCTGTACACAGAGAGATGAACCTGGAGAATAGCTCCCTAAGCAATCTGATCCTGGGGTTCTGTTCACAAACACATACAGAGCCCCAGAACAGCAACACAATTAGACCCAACCAAATTATGAGAAAACAAAAAGAGAATTACTTTCGAAAGAATTAACAAAAAAACAGAGCAAACTAGAATGCTATTTGGCCCAAAACAGAGAGTACACAGTGGCAGAATACCTGACCACTGTGACTGACCCAAACTTAAGGAAAGGCCGCTGTATAAACTGAGATGCACTTCCTAACCTCCTGCCAAATATATGACCATATTAGAGACACATATTCCCTCAGATAACACAGACTCACAAAGAATTTGGAAACAAATCAATTTTTGATAATTTCCAATATATATTGGGTGAAATACCACAGTGCGCCATCACAGCAGCAAGATTTGTGACCTGTTGCAACAAGAAAAGGGCAACCAGTGAAGAACAAACACCATTGTAAATACAACCCATATTTATTTATTTTCCTATTTGCACATCATTACAATACCGTATACAGGCATAATATGACATTTAAAATGGATCTATATCGTTGAAACTTTTGTGAGTGTAATGTTTACTGTTAATTTGAAATATTATCTATTTCACTTGCTTTGGCAATGTAAACATGTTTCCCATGCCAATAAAGCTCTTTGAATTTAATTGAATTGAGAAAGAAGAGAGAGAGAGAAACCTTTGTGAGTGCAATGTTCACTTTTCATTTCTAATTGTTTTTATGTTGTTTTGTGTCTCCTCACTTTTGTTCATTGTTAATTTCACTTGCTTTGGCAATGTAAACACATTTCCTAAGCCAATAAAGCCCCTTCGAATTGAATTAAGAGAGAGAGACAGACAGACAGACAGACAGACAGACAGACAGACAGACAGACAGACAGACAGACAGACAGACAGAGAGAGAGAGAGAGAGAGAGAGAGAGAGAGAGAGAGAGAGAGAGAGAGAGAGAGAGAGAGAGAGAGAGAGAGAGAGAGAGAGAGAGAGAGAGAGAGAGAGAGAGAGAGAGAGAGAGAGAGAGAGAGAGAGAGAGAGAGAGAGAGAGAGAGGAGAGAGAGAGAGAGGAGAGAGAGAGAGAGAGAGAGAGAGAGAGAGAGAGAGAGAGAGAGAGAGAGAGAGCTGTGGTTACATAATAAAATACAAACACCTCTGGACGTAGTTTTTAATGCAGCATAGCATGTTTTTGTTATCAGCAACCGCTCTCTACTCTCTGTTGTTGTGTTAGCCCCCGGTGCGCAGCGCAAATGGCTTCCTATTCCCTAAGGGCCCTCTTCAAAAGTAGAGCACTATATAGGGAATAGGGTGCCATTTGGGACTCAGCCCCACTCTGAGCAGCTGTCACTGCTTTGAAGACAAAGTCTTATACCTCAGGAGGAATCCTGACCTGTTGTCACAGTGATATGCTCTTCATTCATTAGTTCTTTGAACTATCGCAAAGGTACGACAAGAACAACAGTGTTCAAAACCGACATAAAAGTGAACTTGTTGTGCTTTATTCCTGAACCAACATGCCTCAGTAGCTCTGGAGAAACCTACACATTCACGCAGACATTCTACCAAAGATACATTTCATAGACAGAGGGGGTCATATTAGTGTGTGGGCCAAACTGTTTGGGTGATACAGACACCTCCTCCTCCATGCTTCACGGTGGGAAACACACATGTGGAGATCATCCGTTCACCTAGTATGAGTCTCACAAAGACAAGGCGTTTGCAACCAAAAATCTAAAATTTGAACTTATCAGACCAAGGGACAGATTTCCACCGGTCTAATGTCCATTGCTCGTGTTTCTTGGCCCAAGCAAGTCTCTTCTTCTTATTGGTGTCCTTTAGTCGTGGTTTCTTTGCAGTAATTCGTTACCACGAAGGCCTGATTCTGGAATCTACACCCACACTGGTCTCTACACCCACACTGGACTCTAAACCCACAATGGACTCTACACCGACACTGTACTCTACCCCCACAATGGACTCTACACCCACACTGGACTCTAAACCCACACTGGACTCTACACCCACACTGGTCTCTACACCCACACTGGACTCTAAACCCACACTGGACTCTACCCCCACAATGGACTCTAAACCCACACTGGTCTCTACACGCACACTGGACTCTACACCCACACTGGACTCTAAACCCACACTGGACTCTACAACTCACACTGGACTCTACCCACACACTGGACTCTACCCCCACACTGGTCTCTACACCCATACTGGACTCTACACCCACACTGGACTCTACAACCCACACTGGACTCTACCCACACACTGGACTCTAAACCCACACTGGACTCTACACCCACACTGGACTCTACCCCCACACTGGACTCTACCCCCACAATGGACTCTAAACCCACACTGGACTCTACACCCACACTGGACTCTACACCCACACTGGACTCTACACCCACACTGGACTCTACACCCACACTGGACTCTAAACCCACACTGGACTCTACAACCCACACTGGACTCTACCCACACACTGGACTCTAGACCCACACTGGACTCTACACCCACACTGGTCTCTACACCCATACTGGACTCTACACCCACACTGGACTCTACAACCCACACTGGACTCTACCCACACACTGGACTCTAGACCCACACTGGACTCTATACCCACACTGGACTCTAGACCCACACTGGACTCTACACCCACACTGGACTCTACCCCCACACTGGACTCTACACCCACACTGGACTCTACACCCATACTGGACTCTACAACCCACACTGGACTCTACCCACACACTGGACTCTAGACCCACACTGGACTCTAGACCCACACTGGACTCTACACCCCTACTGGACTCTACCCCCACACTGGAATCTAAACCAACACTGGACTCTACCCCCACACTGGACTCTAAACCCACACTGGACTCTAACCCCACACTGGACTCTACAACCCACACTGGACTCTACACCCACACTGGACTCTACCCCCACAATGGACTCTAAACCCACACTGGACTCTACACCCACACTGGACTCTACACCCACACTGGACTCTACCCCCACACTGGACTCTAAACCCACAATGGACTCTACCCCCACACTGGACGCTAAACCCACACTGGACTCTAAACCCACAATGGACTCTACCCCCACAATGGACTCTAAACCCACACTGGACTCTACCCCACACTGGACTCTACCCCCACACTGGACTCTACACCAACACTGGACTCTACCCCCACACTCACAAATAATTACACTGACCAACACACACACACACACAACATGAACACACATGCATACTGATGTCACACCCACACTTTACCCCTACCTACAGTATACTGTTGTTACTGTCTATTATCTATCCTTTACCCCTACCTACAGTATACTGCTGTTACTGTCTATTATATATCCTTTACCCCTACCTACAGTATACTGTTGTTACTGTCTATTATCTATCCTTTACCCCTACCTACAGTATACTGCTGTTACTGTCTATTATCTATCCTTTACCCCTACCTACAGTATACTGATGTTACTGTCTATTATCTATCCTTTACCCCTACCTACAGTATACTGCTGTTACTGTCTATTATCTATCCTTTACCTCCACCTACAGTATACTGCTGTTACTGTCTATTATCTATCCTTTACCCCTACCTACAGTATACTGTTGTTACTGTCTATTATCTATCCTTTACCCCTACCTACAGTATACTGCTGTTACTGTCTATTATCTATCCTGTTGTCTAGTCACTTTACCCCTACCTACAGTATACTGCTGGTACTGTCTATTATCTATCCTTTACCCCTACCTACAGTATACTGCTGTTACTGTCTATTATCTATCCTTTACCCCTACCTACAGTATACTGCTGTCACTGTCTATTATCTATCCTTTACCCCTACCTACAGTATACTGCTGTTACTGTCTATTATCTATCCTTTACCCCTACCTACAGTATACTGCTGTCACTGTCTATTATCTATCCTTTACCCCTACCTACAGTATACTGCTGTTACTGTCTATTATCTATCCTTTACCCCTACCTACAGTATACTGCTGTCACTGTCTATTATCTATCCTTTACCCCTACCTACAGTATACTGCTGTTACTGTCTATTATCTATCCTTTACCCCTACCTACAGTATACTGCTGTCACTGTCTATTATCTATCCTTTACCCCTACCTACAGTATACTGCTGTTACTGTCTATTATCTATCCTTTACCCCTACCTACAGTATACTGCTGTCACTGTCTATTATCTATCCTTTACCCCTACCTACAGTATACTGCTGTTACTGTCTATTATCTATCCTTTACCCCTACCTACAGTATACTGTTGTTACTGTCTATTATCTATCCTTTACCCCTACCTACAGTATACTGCTGTCACTGTCTATTATCTATCCTTTACCCCTACCTACAGTATACTGCTGTCACTGTCTATTATCTATCCTTTACCCCTACCTACAGTATACTGCTGTCACTGTCTATTATCTATCCTTTACCCCTACCTACAGTATACTGCTGTTACTGTTTATTATCTATCCTGTTGACTAGTCACTTTATCCCCACCTATATGTACACATCCACCTCAATGACCTGGTACGCCTGCACATGGACTCGTTGCCTGTACTGCCTGCGTAGAGCCATGTTATATTTTTACTCCTTATTGTTATTTAATCCTCGTGTCAGTATTTCTATTTTTTATTTCTTATTTTTATCTTTAACTCTGCATTGTTGGAGAAGGAACCCGTAAGTAACCATTTCTCTGTTAGTCTACACCTGTTATTTACGAAGCATGTGACACGTAACATTTGATTAGATTTTTGATGTTACTACGAGAAACATGTCACTGCGTTATCAGGTATCAGACCTCATGGCTTTAGGGAATGTCTGGCTGATGACAGATCAATAATACTATGTCGTGCTGTGAGGGATGGAGGCTATGCTTCAGGACACGCCTGATCAGAGTGGAGGCTATGCTTCAGGACACGCCTGATCAGAGTGGAGGCTATGCTTCAGGACACGCCTGATCAGAGTCGAGGCTATGCTTCAGGACACGCCTGATCAGAGTGGAGGCTATGCTTCAGGACACGCCTGATCAGAGTGGAGGCTATGCTTCAGGACACGCCTGATCAGAGTGGAGGCTATGCTTCAGGACACGCCTGATCAGAGTGAATACAGCAGACTATCTGTCACAGCTTAATTTTACGATGGTATCGATGATATCTAGATATGATATCTAATCTGACATGATTTATCATGACTGACGATGATATCTCGATATGAAATCTAATCTGACATGATTTATCATGACTGACGATGATATCTAGATATGATATCTAATCTGACATGATTTATCATGACTGACGATGATATCTCGATATGAAATCTAATCTGACATGATTTATCATGACTGACGATGATATCTCGATATGAAATCTAATCTGACATGATTTATCATGACTGACGATGATATCTCGATATGATATCTAATCTGACATGCTTTATCATGACTGACGATGATATCTCGATATGATATCTAATATCTAGATATGAAATCTAATCTGACATGATTTATCATGACTGACGATGATATCTCGATATGATATCTAATCTGACATGATTTATCAATGACTGACGATGATATCTAGATATGATATCTAATCTGACATGATTTATCATGACTGACGATGATATCTCGATATGAAATCTAATCTGACATGATTTATCATGACTGGCGATGATATCTAGATATGATATCTAATATCTAGATATGAAATCTAATCTGACATGATTTATCATGACTGACGATGATATCTCGATATGATATCTAATCTGACATGATTTATCAATGACTGACGATGATATCTAGATATGATATCTAATCTGACATGATTTATCATGACTGACGATGATATTTTGATATGATATCTAATCTGACATGACTTATCATGGTCTCATCACGACTGAAAACATCTCTGTCTAATGACTTGGCTATAAATGTTAATAAATACATAATGTTAATATTACGTTTTATATGTTATACAATTAAGTGGATGTATGTACTGTTTGACTACATGTGTCCGTGCGGTGTATTGTGTAGGTGTGTGACTTTAAAAATATCCCACCTTAAAATATGTTTACTAAGCCTTGTGGTGTGATGTATTTGGCTGCTTCTAGGAGTTAGGAAAGCCTCAGCCTCCGGCATGGTTGGATTCTGCAGATAAGCCCCAGTGCACGACCAGCCAATAGAACGAGAGAGAGTGGAGAGGGGGCGGAGTCGTGTAGAGGGAGCCAGACTCAGCAAATGAGAGAGAGCGAGAGAGAGCGAGAGAGAGCGAGAGAGAGCGAGAGAGAGCGAGAGAGAGCGAGAGAGAGCGAGAGAGAGCGAGAGAGAGCGAGAGAGAGAGAGAGAGAGAGAGAGAGAGAGAGAGAGAGAGAGCGAGAGAGAGAGAGAGAGATAGAGAGAGAGAGAGAGCGAGGGAGAGAGAGAAGAGAGAGAGAGAGAGAGAGAGAGAGAGAGAGAGAGAGAGAGAGAGAGAGAGAGAGAGCACAGTATGCCCTTGCCTCCCTCCTTCCTCTCTATTATAAAACTGAAAGGAGACTGAATAGAGGAACAGTAGAGCTGGAAAACAAAGAAAGACACTGAAAGAGTACGGCATAGAAAGGACAGGGAGAGAGAGAACGGGGCTAAAATAACGGGACGTGTGTGAAGAGAGAGAAAGAGAGACAGACAGAGCTCAGTGTAGCAGCATCACCACTTCCACCTCCTCTCTTCCATAGCTACCTTTACCTCCTCCCTCCCTCCTCCTTCTGTACTCCATCTCTCCTGGTTCTCCCTCCTCTCTTCCATAGCTACCTTTACCTCCTCCCTCCCTCCTCCTTTCTGTACTCCATCTCTCCTGGTTCTCCCTCCTCCTTTCTGTACTCTGTCTCCCCTGGTTCTCCTCTTCTCTGTCTACTACTATTACCGCCAGCAGGACCATGGATACAGGAAGCCCCAGGAAGATCCAGTTCACCATGCCTCTCCTGGACTCACACCTGGACCCAGAGGCTGCTGAACAGGTGAGAGAGAGGACTGGGGAAGGTAGGGGAGGCAGGGAGGGCTGAGGAGGGGAGGGCAGGGGGGGCTAGGAAAGAGCTTTAGAAGGGGGGGGGGCAGGGAGGGCTAGGGTAGGGAAGGTGGGGCAGAGAGGGCTGGGGAGGGAAGGACAGGGCAGGGCAGGGCAGGGGGGGCAGGGATGGCGAAGGAAGGGGAGGAAGGCTGGGGCAGGGAGGGCTGGGGAGGGTGGTGTAGGAGGCTTGGGGGTGGGGGGGGGGGGGGGGGGGGGGGTGAGCGGGGACAGTCACACAGAGTGATGGTACAGGACCGTACACAAGCTGTTAGGTTTTCTAGGTGATACTTACGGGATCAAAGAGTTACAGTTTTACCGGTGCTATTGCACTCAGTCTCCAATCTGAAAAGGCAAAGGGGCAGGTTCGGCATGGTGAGGGGTCACAGGGTTATGAAACAAGACTTCACAGCCTCTCAATAGTGTCCGTTCTGAGAGCTGTAGAGGCATTCAGTGTGTTGGGATCAATTAGTTATGACACGGGACGTTGTAGCCCTTACAGAGCAGGGTCTCCATTCTGTATAAGGCAAGGGACCTTTCAAAGGTTTTTTACGGTGTTTCTGGATCAAATAGTTGTAGGGATTTTCGTGCTATTGCAGTTGCAGACTCCACGGTATTAGAAGTTGTTGTGTTACTGTTATTTGTGAAATTATATGCTGAATGTTCAAAGAACAGCTAACTTTTAAAGATTTTTTTATTCAGCATTGATCTTTTTTTCAAGTTTTGCTCTTTATTGAAATCAAATAACATTTTCTTGGTCACATACACATGGTTAGCAGATGTTATTGGTCACATACACATGGTTAGCAGATGTTATTGGTCACATACACATGGTTAGCAGATGTTATTGGTCACATACACATGGTTAGCAGATGTTATTGGTCACATACACATGGTTAGCAGATGTTATTGGTCACATACACATGGTTAGCAGATGTTATTGGTCACATACACATGGTTAGCAGATGTTATTGGTCACATACGCATGGTTAGCAGATGTTATTGTGAGTGTAGTGAAATGCTTGTGCTTTCTAGATCTGACAGTGCAGCAATATCTATCAGGTAATATCTAACAATTCCACAACAAAACCTAATACACACAATCTAGTAAAGGAACAGGATGAGAATATATAAGTATAAAATATATGGATGAGCAGTGACAGAGCGGCTAAGATGCAATAGATAGTAAAGAATAGATAGTGAAGGATACAGTATACAGTATATACATATGAGATGAGTAATGTGAGATATGTAAAAAAAAATATTAAAGTGACTAGTGTTCCATTTATTAAAGTGGCCAATGATATAAAGTCTGTTGGTAGGCAGCCACCTCTCTGTGCCATTGGTGGCTGTTTAACAATCTGATGGCCTTTTTTCATTCTCTCTGTCCCATCTTTGATGCACCTGTACTGACCTCGCCTTCTGGATGGAAGCGAGGTGAACAGGTAGTGGGTCAGGTGGTTATTGTCCTTGATGATCTTTTTTGCCTTCCTGTGCTTTCGGGTGTTGTCGGGTGTTGTAGGTGTCCTGGAGGGCAGGTAGTTTGCCCCCGGTGATGTGTTGTGCAGACCTCACCACCCTCTGGAGAGCACACACCACGGGTACCAAGAGAGAACGGTTGGTTAACTGTCTCCCTGGACTATTTGCCATCAGCTACAGTACCGGTTAAAAGTTTGGACATACCTACTCATTCAAGGATTTCTCTTTATTTTTTACTATTTTCTACATTGTAGAATAATAGTGAAGACATCAAAACTATGAACAAACACATATGAAATGATGTAGTAACCAAAAAAGAAGTTAAACAAAATCTAAATATATTTTATATTTGAGATTCTTCAAATTAGCCACCATTTGCCTTGATGACAGATTTGGCATTCTCTCAGGAAACATCCAGACTGCGTCATCTGACTAGTTAAGTACTGAGCGAATCAATGGTACTTCCTGCTTTAGTTTTTGCTTGTATGTGGGAATCAGGAGAATAGAGTTATGGTCAAATTTGCCAAGTGGAGGGTGAAGGAGAGCTTTGTACACGTCTCTGTGTGTGGATTAAATTCCTCTGCTTGCGCATGTAACATGCTGATAGAAATGAGGTAAAACTGATTTAAGTTTCCCTGCATTAAAGTCCCCAGCCACTAGGAGCGCCGCCTCTGGATGAGCATTTTATTAGAGTAGAATAGAAAATAATAGAACAGAATAGAAAATAATAGAAAATAATAGAATAGAAAATAATAGAACGGAAAATAATAGAATTGAATAGAAAATACTAGAATATAATAGAAAATAATAGAAGATAATACTAGAATAGAAAATAATAGAATAAAAAATAACAGAATAGAATAGAAAATAATAGAATAGAAAAGAATATAAAATACTAGAATATAAAATAATAGAATAGAATAGAAAATAATAGAATAGCGTACAAAATAATATAATAGATTAGAAAATAATGTAATAAAAAATAATAGAATGTAATAGAATATAATAACTAGATGGCCATTCGGAACACGGAAGTTAATACTGCACATTGGGGCTTTGAGTGTCTCACTGTCTGGAGAGGTTGTACTGTAGTGAAGGAGACATCCCATTTCTTCCATGTGATAAATATAACATGAATAAGACAGAGAGAGTGTTTTCATTATGAATGAGAGAATGAGAGAGACGGATGACGAAAATAGAGCTACTCAAAATCTAAGGGGGGAGCTCGAAAAAGCAAACCCCTTGGGATTAAAGGCTCAAGGTTATTGGCCACAGATAAAATTATGTCAAATCACATGATATCTACAGTAGCTTTGATTAGACTTTCAAAATCTAAATCATGTATCAAGTCGACAATCTACTGGCAAATCCATTTTAATTCTTGTCATATGAAGATAAATAATGAAGAGAAATTATAGATACAACGTATTGGTGCTCATCAACCATTGGACATGAACATTACACAACAACAATAAGAGGTTTGGAATGAATCAGTGGCTAACTGCAAGCATTGCAAGGCAATCATTAGCCTGCTATTCAGTGGAGTGGGTGTGCGGTCCCAATTCTGGGTTTAAAGGTCTCCTTTCCAGGCTTAAAATGATAAACATTCAACATTGGCCATGCTGCCAATCCAGCATGACTTCTGCAGGGCTCAAAACAACTGTTAACTCAGAACTGGGAAATCTGACTTCAATGAGTTCAAGACAACTGGGAAGACAAGAAAATACGAGCTCCGACTGGGAAAATATGTTTTGAACGGTGACCCAACTCGGAATTGTGAGTCGGGAACTCTGGCCTCTTTCTAGAGCTCCGACCAGAAGATCACTGACGTCATGATTAGACCTTGTTTTTTTCAGAGTTCCCAGTTGTCTTGAAAGTACCATAAATCCAGAGAACGGCTGATTTTTATGACAAACTTTGCCCACAAAGGACCGCCGTCCACCTTCCTGTTCACAGCCCAATAAGGTGAGTCCAAAAATGTATTGCATGCTGCTGCATAAATTATGTAAGATGCCACGGAGATAAAGCGCATTTGGAAAGTTTTCAGACCCCTTGACTTTTTCAACATTTTGTTTCGTTACAGCCTTAGTCTAAAATGGATTAAATCAAATAAATTCCTCATCAACCTACACACAATACCCCTTAATGACAATGCGAAAACAGGTTTAATACATTTTTGCAAATTTACTAAATATAAAAAACATAAATACCTTATTTACGTAAATATTCAGACCCTTTGCTATGAGACTTGAAATTGAGCTCAGGTACATCCTGTTTCCATTAATCATCCTTGAGATGTATCTACAACTTGATTGGAGTCCACCTGTGGTAAATTCAATTGATTTTACATGATTTGGAAAGGCACACATCTGTCTATATAAGGTCCCACAGTTGACAGTGCATGTCAGAGCAGAAACCAAGCCGTGAGGTCAAAGGAAATGCGCGCACGCATAGCCCGGTGCGCTACATCGCAGCTCCTCAAATCGGCCAGGCTAGAGTGGTCATCGAGCCACGAGGGATGATGCCGGCTCAGCGCATCTGGTCTCCAGTGCGTCTTCTTGGCCAGGGGTATACTGCACCAGCCCTACGCATGGTGTCTCCAGTTCGCCAGCACAGCCCAGTGCGGCCTGTTCCAACTCCCCGCACTTGCCGGGCTACAGGGGGGATCCAGCCAGGACGAGTGGTACTAGCTCTGCGCTTGAGACCGCCAGTACGCCTCCACGGTCCAGTGCACCCGGTGCCTCGGCCAAGGACAAGGCCTCCTGTATGTCTCCCCAGCCTGGTGAGATCTGTGCCTGTGCTACACACTATCCCACCTGCATGTCTCCCCAGCCTGTTGAGTCCTGTGCCTTCTCCCAGAGCCAGGCCTCCAGTGATAATCCATGGCACGAAGCCTCCTGTGATAATCCATGGCAAGAAGCCTCCAGTGATAATCCATGGCACAAAGCCTCCAGTGATAATCCATGGCACAAAGCCTCCAGTGATAATCCATGGCACGAAGCCTCCTGTGATAATCCATGGCAAGAAGCCTCCAGTGATAATCAATGGCACGAAGCCTCCAGTGATGATCCATGGCACAAAGCCTCCAGTGATAATCCATGGCAAGAAGCCTCCAGCAATAATCCATGGCAAGAAGCCTCCAGTGATGATCCATGGCACGAAGCCTCCAGTGAGGATCCATGGCACGATGCCTCCGGTGAGGATCCATGGCACGAGGCCTCCGAGGGACGCTAGTCCGGAGCCTCCAGCGACGCCCTCTAGTCCGGAGCCTCCAGCGACGCCCTCTGGTCTGGAGCCTCCAGCGTCGCCCTCCGGTCCGGAGCAGCCAGAGTCTCCCTCCTGTCCGGAGCAGCGAGAGCCGCCCGTCTGTCCTGAGCTGCCAGAGCCACCCGTCAGTCAGGAGCTGCCAGAGCCGTCCGTCATTCAGGAGCTGCCAGAGTCGCCCTTCACTCCGGAGCTGCCAGAGTCGCCCTTCAGTCCGGAGCTGCCAGAGTCGCCCTTCACTCCAGAGCTGCCAGAGTCTCCCTTCACTCCTTGTTTTTCTATGTTTTGGTCTGTACGTTATATTTCTATGTGTTTGGCCTCGTATGGTTCTCAATTAGAGGCAGGTGTCGATCATTGTCTCTGATTGAGAATCATACTTAGGTAGCCTGTTTTCCCACTATGGGTTGTGGGTAGTTATTTTCCGTTTCAGTGTTTGCACCATACGGGACTGTGTCGGTTTTCATTTATTCTCTTGTTCATTTTGTATTCATTCTCAAATAAACGATATTAATGATACGTACCACGCTGCATTTTGGTCCTCCTCTCCTTCCACCAATGAAATCTGTTACAAGATTAGCAGTAGTGTTAGGATAGATTAACAGTAGTGTTAGGATAGATTAACAGTAGTGTAAGGATAGATTAACAGTAGTGTTAGGATAGATTAACAGTAGTGTTAGGATAGATTAACAGTAGTGTTAGGATAGATTAACAGTAGTGTTAGGATAGATTAACAGTAGTGTTAGGATAGATTAACAGTAGTGTTAGGATAGATTAACAGTAGTGTTAGGATAGATTAGTAGTAGTGTTAGGATAGATTAACAGTAGTGTTAGGATAGATTAGTAGTAGTGTTAGGATAGATTAACAGTAGTGTTAGGATAGATTAACAGTAGTGTTAGGATAGATTAACAGTAGTGTTAGGATAGATTAACAGTAGTGTTAGGATAGATTAACAGTAGTGTTAGGATAGATTAACAGTAGTGTTAAAATAGATTAACAGTAGTGTTAGGATAGATTAACAGTAGTGTTAAAATAGATTAACAGTAGTGTTAGGATAGATTAACAGTAGTGTTAAAATAGATTAACAGTAGTGTTAGGATAGATTAACAGTAGTGTTAGGATAGATTAACAGTAGTGTTAAGATAGATTAACAGTAGTGTTAGGATAGATTAACAGTAGTGTTAGGATAGATTAACAGTAGTGTTAGGATAGATTAACAGTAGTGTTAGGTTAGATGAGAAGTAGTTTTATAATAGATTAGTAATAGTGTTAGGATAGATTAACAGTAATGTTAGGATAGATTAACAGTAGTGTTAAAATAGATTAACAGTAGTGTTAGGTTAGATGAGAAGTAGTTTTATAATAGATTAGTAATAGTGTTAGGATAGATTAACAGTAGTGTTAAAATAGATTAGTAGTTTTAGGATATTTTTTTTATACCTTTATTTAACTAGGCAAGTGAGTTAAGAACACATTCTTATTTTCAAGGATGGCCTAGGAACAGTGGGTTAACTGCCTTGTTCAGGGGGTAGAACAACAGATTTTTACCTTTTCAGCTCGGGGATTCAATCTTGCAACCTTTCAGTTACTAGTCCAACGCTCTAACCATTTGGCTACCTGCCGCCCCTTAAGAATTGCAGTCTGTTTTGGAATGGGAGGCCAGTAATAAACTGGTCCTGAACATCTCTTAAACTAAGAGCATTGTATTTGGTGCAAATAATTCCCTAAATTCTAGACCTCAGCTGAATCTGGTAATGAATGGTGTGGCTGTTGAACAAGTTGAGGAGACTAAATTACTTAGCGTTACCTTAGATTGTAAACTGTCATGGTCAAAACATATAGACTAAATGCTTGCAAAGATGAGGAGAGGTCTGGCCGTAACAAAGAGATGCTCTGCTTTTTTGACACCACACTCCAAAAAGCAAGTTCTGCAGGCTCTAGTTTGGTCTAATCGTGATTATTGTCCAGTCGTGTGGTCCAGTGCTGCAAGGAAAGACCTAGTTAAGCTGCAACTGGCCCAGAACAGAGTGGCATGTTTTGCTCTTAATTATAATCATGCCATTCTATGCATGCCAGTCTCTCTTGGCTAAGAATTGAGGAGAGACAGACTGCAATCACTTCTTTTTAAAAGAAACATTAATGTGTTGAAAATCCCAAAATCCCAATCACTATCCTGTTTGCATAGTCAATTTACACACAACTCTGACACACACACTTATCCCACCAGATATGCCACCAGGGGTCTTTTCACAGTCCCCAAATTCCAGAACAAATTCAAGAAAACGTACAGTATTAAATAGAGCCTTTAATCAATTCACAATCAACTTTTACTAGTTGATGTAGACACAAATAAAATACTTTTTTTCATTACAATGTTTCTGAAATACGTGCATATATTTGTTTCACTTCAGGACCAGACTTTTCCAGAGCAGATTGTGGATAAATACTTTTCAAATCTTTATATCTGTATAATACTAAAGACATGCATTTTTGGCAAATTCATTCAAATAAAATATTATGTAGAATAGAAATGTCACGATCGTGTGGGGGAGAGACGGACCAAAACGCAGCATGTGAAAAATAAGACATCTTCTTTTTATTTTGAAGAAGGAAAAAACGAAACCAAAACACTTACAAACTAACAAAACAACAAACGACCGTGAAACTACAAAACGAAAGTGCACACACAAGCTACTAACGTTTAGACATAGACAATTACCCACAAACAGCTAAAGCCTATGGCTACCTTAAATATGGCTCCCAATCAGAGACAACAGAAACCAGCTGTCTCCAATTGAGAACCCATTCAGGCAACCATAGACTTTCCTAGAAAACTCCACACAACCATAAACACAGCTAGATACATACACTCAACACAAACCCATACACTACCACCAACACCCCCTCTACCATATAATACCCCAAACACACACATACCCCATGTCACACCATGACCTAACTAAAATAATAAAGAAAACAAATAATACTAAGGCCAGGGCGTGACAAGAAAAAATGACAGAATATCAACAATTCCCTATTGGAAAGTCAGGAGAATATATCTAAGGATAACCACAGATCATTTGGTGAATGCAGACGCTTCTGAAGCTGAGAACAATTGTTTGGCGTGCGGATAGAGTCTGACTTTCAGGAAATGGCAGATGAAGACAAGTACACTGAATTAAAAGACTACCACGTGCCAAAAGCCTATTTAGAAGCAATCACCATCTCTTCAAAATAAGTTAAACTAAATGTAGTCCAGTATGTAACATTGTCTATGAAATGGGCTTTGAAATTCTGTGTAATTCAATGTAGTGAGGTTTGAAATGATTGATGTATGTCTATTTTAAATTTGTTAAAAATCATAAAACGCTTTATGATGATAGTATGATAATCTAAATAAACATTTTCATTGTTTTAGATATTTTTATGTGTACTTTTTAAAAATACTAATATTAATGGACCAAAATACCAAGAAATCTCAAAATTGATAAGAAGATGCAAAAAAAATGTCATTTGAGCCAGTGGTGCTGAAAAGTATTTCTGTATTTCATTGTGGTGTGTCTCAGTGTGGAGCAGCAGCGGAATTACAGTGGTTCAGTATCCGTTTCGGTCCTGAGGTTGGAGTCCTGGGGGATGGAGTCCTGGGGTTTGGAGTCCTGGGGGGGATGAAGTCCTGAAGGGTGGAGTCCTGGGGGATGGAGTCCTGGGGGGTGGAGTCCTGGGGGGTGGAGTCCTGGGGGGTGGAGTCCTGGGGGATGGAGTCCTGGGGGATGGAGTCCTGGGGGGTGGAGTCCTGGGGGGTGGAGTCCTGGGGGGTGGAGTCCTGGGGGGTGGAGTCCTGGGGGATGGAGTCCTGGGGGGTGGAGTCCTGGGGGGATGAAGTCCTGGGGTTTGGAGTCCTGGGGGGTGGAGTCCTGGGGGGTGGAGTCCTGGGGGGTGGAGTCCTGGGGGGTGGACTCCTGGGGGATTGAGTCCTGGGGTTTGGAGTCCTGGGGTTTGGATTCCTGGGGTTTGGAGTGCTGGTGGGTGGAGTCCTGGGGGGATGAAGTCCTGGGGTTTGGAGTCCTGGGGTTTGGAGTCCTGGTGGGTGGAGTCCTGTAGGTTGGAGTCCTGGGGTTTGGAGTCCTGGGGTTTGGAGTCCTGGGGTTTGGAGTCCTGGGGGGGATGAAGTCCTGGTGGGTGGAGTCCTGGGGGATGGAGTCCTGGGGGGTGGAGTCCTGGGGGGTGGAGTCCTGGGGGGTGGAGTCCTGGGGGATGGAGTCCTGGGGGATGGAGTCCTGGGGGGTGGAGTCCTGGGGGGTGGAGTCCTGGGGGGTGGAGTCCTGGGGGGTGGAGTCCTGGGGGATGGAGTCCTGGGGGGTGGAGTCCTGGGGGGATGAAGTCCTGGGGTTTGGAGTCCTGGGGGGTGGAGTCCTGGGGGGTGGAGTCCTGGGGGGTGGAGTCCTGGGGGGTGGACTCCTGGGGGATGGAGTCCTGGGGTTTGGAGTCCTGGGGTTTGGATTCCTGGGGTTTGGAGTGCTGGTGGGTGGAGTCCTGGGGGGATGAAGTCCTGGGGTTTGGAGTCCTGGGGTTTGGAGTCCTGGTGGGTGGAGTCCTGTAGGTTGGAGTCCTGGGGTTTGGAGTCCTGGGGGGTGGAGTCCTGGGGGGTGGAGTCCTGGGGGATGGAGTCCTGGGGGGTGGAGTCCTGGGGGGATGAAGTCCTGGGGTTTGGAGTCCTGGGGGGTGGAGTCCTGGGGGGTGGAGTCCTGGGGGGTGGACTCCTGGGGGATGTAGTCCTGGGGTTTGGAGTCCTGGGGTTTGGATTCCTGGGGTTTGGAGTGCTGGTGGGTGGAGTCCTGGGGGGATGAAGTCCTGGGGTTTGGAGTCCTGGGGTTTGGAGTCCTGGTGGGTGGAGTCCTGTAGGTTGGAGTCCTGGGGTTTGGAGTCCTGGGGTTTGGAGTCCTGGGGGGGATGAAGTCCTGGTGGGTGGAGTCCTGGGGGATGGAGTCCTGGGGGGTGGAGTCCTGGGGGGTGGAGTCCTGGGGGATGGAGTCCTGGGGGATGGAGTCCTGGGGGGTGGAGTCCTGGGGGGTGGAGTCCTGGGGGGTGGAGTCCTGGGGGATGGAGTCCTGGGGGGTGGAGTCCTGGGGGGATGAAGTCCTGGGTTTGGAGTCCTGGGGGGTGGAGTCCTGGGGGGTGGAGTCCTGGGGGGTGGAGTCCTGGGGGGTGGACTCCTGGGGATGGAGTCCTGGGGTTTGGAGTCCTGGGGTTTGGATTCCTGGGGTTTGGAGTGCTGGTGGGTGGAGTCCTGGGGGGATGAAGTCCTGGGGTTTGGAGTCCTGGGGTTTGGAGTCCTGGTGGGTGGAGTCCTGTAGGTTGGAGTCCTGGGGTTTGGAGTCCTGGGGTTTGGAGTCCTGGTGGGTGGAGTCCTGTAGGTTGGAGCCCTGGGGGTTGGAGTCCTGGGGGATGGAGCCCTGGGGGATGGAGTCCTGGGGGATGGAGTCCTGGCGGGATGAAGTCCTGGTGGGTGGAGTCCTGGTGGGTTGAGTCCTGGGGGATGGAGTACTCCTGGGGGTGGAGTCCTGGGAGGGTGGAGTCCTGGGGGATGGAGTCCTCCTGGGGGTGGAGTCCTGGGAGGGTGGAGTCCTGGGAGGGTGGAGTCCTGGGGGATGGAGTCCTTGGGGTTGGAGTCCTAGGGGTTGGAATCCTGGGGGTGGAGTCCTGGGGGATGGAGTCCTGGGGATGGAGTCCTAGGAGGGTGGAGTCCTGGGGGGTGGAGTCCTGGGGGCTGGAGTCCTGGGAGATGGAGTCCTGGTGGGTGGAGTCCTGGTGGGAGGAGTCCTGGAGGATGGAGTCCTGGGGATGGAGTCCTGGGTGTTGGCGTCCTGGGGATGGAGTCCTGGGAGGGTGGAGTAAAAAATGATGAATTGTGGCATTTCTAGGTAATGTAACTCTATTAAGGACTTTGGTAGGCTTGAGGAAACGTCATCCCCATTATTCTGTATTTTATAAGCTGATGTCTAGACACATCTTTGTCCCTAGCTGGGAGCATTACTGTTAATTTCTAGTGCTTCTGGGAGGCAGTTCTAGAAATATCAGGTCAGAGATACTGTGTTGGCTAAAACACCAACAAAAACAACAGCAGCAGTGTACAAAACAAATGGACAGGGAGGGGTCCATGTAAATAGTCCAGTGGCCATTTGATGAATTGTTCAGCAGTCTTATGGCTTGGGGGTAGAAGCTGTTAAGAAGCCTTTTGGTCCTAGACTTGGCGCACCGGTACTGCTTGCCGTGCGGTAGCAGAGAAAACAGTCTATGACTTGGGTGACTGGAGTATTTGACAATTCTCTGGGCTTTCCTCTGACACCGCCTAGTATATAGGTCATGATGGCAGAAAGCTTGGCTCCACTGATGTACTGGGCCATACGCACTACCCTCTGTAGCGCCTTAGGGTCAGATGCCAAGAAGTTGCCATACCAGGTGGTGATGCAGCCAGTCAGGATGCTCTCGATGGTGCAGCTGTAGAACCTTTTGAGGATCTGAGGACCCATGCCAAATCTTTTCAGTCTCCTGAGGGGGAAAATGTTTTGTCGTGCCCTCTTCACAACAGTCTTGGTGTGTTTGGACCATGATAGTTTGTTGGTGATGTGGACACAAAGGAACTTGAAACACTCGACCCGCTCCACTACAGCCCCGTCGATGTTAATGGCGGCCTGTTCGGCTCGCCGTTTACTATAGTCCACGATCAGCTCCTTTGTCTTGCTCACAATTTGGGAGAGGTTGTTGTCCTGGAACCACACTGCCAGTTCTCTGACCGCCTCCCTATAGGCTGCCTCATCGTTGTCGGTGATCAGGCCTACCACTGTTCGGTCGTCAGCAAACTTAATGATGGTGTTGGAGTCGTGTTTGGCAATGCAGGCGTGGGCGAACAGGGAGAACAGGAGGGGACTAAGTACACACCCCTGAGGGGCCCCGTGTTGAAGATCAGCGTGGCAGACGTGTTGCTGCATAACCTTACCACCTGGAGGCGGCCCGTCAGGAAGTCCAGGATTCAGTTGCAGAGGGAGGTGTTCAGTCCCAGAGTCCTTAGCTTTATGATGAGCTTCGTGGGCACTATGGTGTTGAACGCTGAGCTGTAGTCAATGAACAGCATTCTCACATAGGTGTTCCTTTTGTCCAGGTGAGAAAGGGCAGTGTGGAGTGCGATTGAGATTGCCTCATCTGTGGATCTGTTGGAGCGGTATGCAAATTGGAGTGGGTCTAGGGTGTCCGGTAGGATGCTGTTGATGTAAGCTATGACCAGCCTTTCAAATCACTTCATATGGGCCCTGGTCTGAAGTAGTGCACTACTACATTATGGGCCCTGGTCTAAAGTAGTGCACTAATACCCTATGGGCCCTGGTCTAAAGTAGTGCACTACTACCCTATGGGCCCTGGTCTAAAGTAGTGCCCTATATAGGGACTAGGGTGCAATTTGGGATGAGAACTCAGACTCACTGCTGGCCCTCAAAAGCCCATGAATAATTTGGATAATTCAAAGTTGAACAAGACCGCTGTTACAAGGACAGGTCTATGAATAGTTCTATGTGATGGCTGTAGAAAGCTGTTAGTACAGTCCCTGTTTCATACAATATAGAGCAATAGATGACACATCCCAAGGCATGCTGTAGATGGATGGTATTTTGTTATTGGTGAAATTCAGACCAGACTATACCAGACTGTATGAATCAGAGAGAGAAGCACTGACTGAACCGGTTCTATAGAAGTGAAGGGGTGTATTATATTATTTTCTATTGTTACTATGATCCATCAGAACAACTGGAGAACTGTATTTTTCCAAGCGCATTTGAATTCTTCACATAAGCAAACAGTAACAGAATCTACGACTCTCCGTGCCCTTCTCTCTCTGTAAGACAGGGCTCTTTCTGTTCTCCGTGTGGGAGTTAGGATGAATGTGAAGGAGAGGGAGTTGGCAGGGAAGTGTGATGGAAAGAGGCTCTGCATGGGGAAGTGACGTGTGTGTGTGTGTCTGCAAGGAGATAACATTGACTAGTGAACAGTGTGTCTGTCACGCTCTGACCTTAGATATCTATGATTTCTTTATATTTTGGTTAGGTCAGGGTGTGACGAGGGTGGGTACGCTAGTTTTTGTATTGTCTAGGGGTTTTGTAGGTCTACGGGATGTGTATGTTTATGGTGGCCTGATATGGTTCCCAATCAGAGGCAGCTGTTTATCGTTGTCTCTGATTGGGGGATCATATTTAGGTAGACATTTTCCCTTTTGTGTTCGTGAGATACCATTGACTAGTGAACAGGGTGTCATCAAGGAGATACCATTGACTAGTGAACAGGGTGTCATCAAGGAGATAACATTGACTAGTGAACAGGGTGTCATCAAGGAGATAACATTGACTAGTGAACAGGGTGTCATCAAGGAGATAACATTGACTAGTGAACAGGGTGTCATCAAGGAGATAACATTGACTAGTGAACAGTGTGTCATCAAGGAGATAACATTGACTAGTGAACAGTGTTTCATCAAGGAGATAACATTGACTAGTCAACAGTGTGTCATCAAGGAGATAACATTGACTAGTGAACAGGGTGTCATCAAGGAGATAACATTGACTAGTGAACAGTGTGTCATAAAGGAGAAAACATTGACTAGTGAACAGGGTGTCATCAAGGAGAAAACATTGACTAGTGAACAGGGTGTCATCAAGGAGAAAACATTGACTAGTCAGCCCCTATTAAAAGAACCTGTATCCAGTGCTATTCACTGGGAAGGCAGAGCGAGACTTAGAATTAGGGAAGCTTTCTTTCACTGGATAAGCTGCCTTTCACGGATCATGGAGGCTGTGTTTACACAGGAATGCCCAATATGTATGTTTCTAATTGTAGGCTTTATTTAGTTCTGAGAAAATTAGAAAAAGAAACAGGCATAAACTTTATATCTACACTGCTCAAAAAAATAAAGAGAACACTTAAACAACACAATGTAACTCCAAGTCAATCACACTTCTGTGAAATCAAACTGTCCACTTAGGAAGCAACACTGATTGACAATAAATTTCACATGCTATTGTGCAAATGGAATAGACAAAAGGTGGAAATTATAGGCAATTAGTAAGACCCCCAAAAAAGGAATGGTTCTGCAGGTGGTGACCACACACCACTTCTCAGTTCCTATGCTTCCTGGCTGATGTTTTGGTCACTTTTGAATGCTGGCGGTGCTTTCACTCTAGTGGTAGCATGAGACGGAGTCTACAACCCACACAAGTGGCTCAGGTAGTGCAGTTCATCCAGGATGGCACATCAATGCGAGCTGTGGCAAAAAGGTTTGTTGTGTCTGTCAGCGTAGTGTCCAGAGCATGGAGGAGCTACCATTAGGTACCGAGATGAGATCCTCAGACCCCTTGTGAGACCATATGCGGTCATTTTGCAGAGCTCTGGCAGTGCACCTCCTTGCACAAAGGCGGAGGTAGCGGTCCTGCTGCTGGGTTGTTGCCCTCCTACGGCCTCCTCCACATCTCCTGATGTACTGGCCTGTCTCCTGGTAGCGCCTCCATGCTCTGTACACTATGCTGACAGACACAACAAACCTTTTTGCCACAGCTCGCATTGATGTGCCATCCTGGATGAACTGCACTACCTGAGCCACTTGTGTGGGTTGTAGACTCCGTCTCATGCTACCACTAGAGTGAAAGCACCGCCAGCATTCAAAAGTGACCAAAACATCAGCCAGGAAGCATAGGAACTGAGAAGTGGTGTGTGGTCACCACCTGCAGAACCATTCCTTTTTTGGGGGTGTCTTACTAATTGCCTATAATTTCCACCTTTTGTCTATTCCATTTGCACAACAGCATGTGAAATTTATTGTCAATCAGTGTTGCTTCCTAAGTGGACACTTTGATTTCACAGAAGTGTGATTGACTTGGAGTTACATTGTGTTGTTTAAGTGTTCCCTTTATTTTTTTGAGCAGTGTATATTTATATCTGGCCTCTACAATAAGCATCATATTGCTGTTCGATATCACTCCAGAACACTGCAGTACACTCATCAATAACACTGTGTGGGCAACAGGCTGTGAACACAAAGTAGACTAGGCTGTTATGGCAGAATGCAGCTTCTAGAAACGACAATAGGATTGGACTTCACATGACACTCAGCCTTGGTCAGCAAGGCTGCCAGCTAGGCTACAGCTCATAACTGCTGCTGTGCCTGTGTGTCCAGTAGCAATACACATCCCTGCAATTCTGTTGTTGGAGTCTATTGGAAGCACACAAACACATCTACGTTCTAACTCTTAGAAAACACCCACAACCACTAAATGTTCCCATTGGGTTTTCCTGGTATCTTACTGAATAATAATGGAAGTTCTGTCTCTTCTCTCCAGATCAGAAGACGTCGGCCCACACCTGCTACTCTGGTAGCATCCAGTGACCAGTCTTCTCCAGGTAATTAAACCAGTCTTCTCCAGGTAATTAAACCAGTCTTCTCCAGGTAATTAAACCAGTCTTCTCCAGGTAATTAAACCAGTCTTCTCCAGGTAATTAAACTAGTCTTCTCCAGGGAATTAAACCAGTCTTCTCCAGGTAATTAAACCAGTCTTCTCCAGGTAATTAAACCAGTCTTCTCCAGGTAATTAAACCAGTCAACTCCAGGTAATTAAACCAGTCTTCTCCAGGTAATTAAACCAGTCTTCTCCAGGTAATTAAAGCAGTCTTCTCCAGGTAATTAAACCAGTCTTCTCCAGGTAATTAAACTAGTCTTCTCCAGGTAATTAAACCAGTCTTCTCCAGGTAATTAAACCAGTCTTCTCCAGGTAATTAAACCAGTCTTCTCCAGGTAATTAAACCAGTCTTCTCCAGGTCATTAAACCAGTCTTCTCCAGGTCATTAAACCAGTCTTCTCCAGGTCATTAAACCAGTCTTCTCCAGATAATTAAACCAGTCTTCTCTAGGTAATTAAACTAGTCTTCTCCAGGTGATTAAACTAGTCCTTCCAGCTACTGGTCTGCCTCTCTAAACTTTAGGTTTCCTGCCCAATTACACAACTATATTATTGATAATGTATTATAATACAGTTGCATTATACATTCCATGCCCTCCTACCTCACGCCCACTGAGTAACATGAGATTTTCAGGTTGCCATGGTTAGATCTACGTCATACATACATATGTACACCATGTCATTTCCAAATGAATTATAAACTGAAGCTTCCTGTTATTTCTAACTAGAGACACCATAATTGAACCCCTGCCATATCCAGCTGTAGTCTCACTATCATTTCTAGCTATAGGAACTATCTCTCTAGCCCCATTCTCCTGGGCCTCTGTCTGTCCCTCTCTAAGTATCTAAACTCTCCAGCCCCATTCTCCTGGGCCTCTGTCTCTCCCTCTCTAAGGATCTAAACTCTCCAGCCCCATTCTCCTGGGCCTCTGTCTGTCCCTCTCTAAGGATCTAAACTCTCCAGCCCCATTCTCCTGGGCCTCTGTCTGTCCTTCTCTAATTCTAGGATCTAAACTCTCCAGCCCCATTCTCCTGAACCTCTGTCTGTCCCTCTCTAAGGATCTAAACTCTCCAGCCCCATTCTCCTGGGCCTCTGTCTGTCCTTCTCTAATTCTAGGATCTAAACTCTCCAGCCCCATTCTCCTGGGCCTCTGTCTGTCCTTCTCTAATTCTAGGATCTAAACTCTCCAGCCCCATTCTCCTGGGCCTCTGTCTGTCCCTCTCTAATTCTAGGATCTAAACTCTCCAGCCCCATTCTCCTGGGCCTCTATCTGTCCTTCTCTAATTCTAGGATCTAAACTCACCAGCCCCATTCTCCTGGGCCTCTGTCTGTCCCTCTCTAATTCTAGGATCTAAACTCTCCAGCCCCATTCTCCTGAACCTCTGTCTGTCCCTCTCTAATTCTAGGATCTAAACTCTCCAGCCCCATTCTCCTGAACCTCTATCTGTCCCTCTCTAATTCTAGGATCTAAACTCTCCAGCCCCATTCTCCTGAACCTCTGTCTGTCCCTCTCTAAGGATCTAAACTCTCCAGCCCCATTCTCCTGGGCCTCTGTCTGTCCCTCTCTAAGGATCTAAACTCTCCAGCCCCATTCTCCTGGGCCTCTGTCTGTCCTTCTCTAATTCTAGGATCTAAACTCTCCAGCCCCATTCTCCTGGGCCTCTGTCTGTCCTTCTCTAATTCTAGGATTTAAACTCTCCAGCCCCATTCTCCTGGGCCTCTGTCTGTCCCTCTCTAATTCTAGGATCTAAACTCTCCAGCCCCATTCTCCTGGGCCTCTGTCTGTCCCTCTCTAATTCTAGGATCTAAACTCTCCAGCCCCATTCTCCTGAACCTCTGTCTGTCCCTCTCTAAGGATCTAAACTCTCCAGCCCCATTCTCCTGGGCCTCTGTCTGTCCCTCTCTAAGGATCTAAACTCTCCAGCCCCATTCTCCTGGGCCTCTGTCTGTCCTTCTCTAATTCTAGGATCTAAACTCTCCAGCCCCATTCTCCTGGGCCTCTGTCTGTCCCTCTCTAATTCTAGGATCTAAACTCTCCAGCCCCATTCTCCTGGGCCTCTATCTGTCCTTCTCTAATTCTAGGATCTAAACTCACCAGCCCCATTCTCCTGGGCCTCTGTCTGTCCCTCTCTAATTCTAGGATCTAAACTCTCCAGCCCCATTCTCCTGAACCTCTGTCTGTCCCTCTCTAAGGATCTAAACTCTCCAGCCCCATTCTCCTGGGCCTCTGTCTGTCCCTCTCTAAGGATCTAAACTCTCCAGCCCCATTCTCCTGGGCCTCTGTCTGTCCTTCTCTAATTCTAGGATCTAAACTCTCCAGCCCCATTCTCCTGAGCCTCTGTCTGTCCTTCTCTAATTCTAGGATCTAAACTCTCCAGCCCCATTCTCCTGGGCCTCTGTCTGTCCCTCTCTAATTCTAGGATCTAAACTCTCCAGCCCCATTCTCCTGGGCCTCTATCTGTCCTTCTCTAATTCTAGGATCTAAACTCACCAGCCCCATTCTCCTGGGCCTCTGTCTGTCCCTCTCTAAGGATCTAAACTCTCCAGCCCCATTCTCCTGGGCCTCTGTCTGTCCTTCTCTAATTCTAGGATCTAAACTCTCCAGCCCCATTCTCCTGGGCCTCTGTCTGTCCTTCTCTAATTCTAGGATCTAAACTCTCCAGCCCCATTCTCCTGGGCCTCTGTCTGTCCCTCTCTAATTCTAGGATCTAAACTCTCCAGCCCCATTCTCCTGGGCCTCTATCTGTCCTTCTCTAATTCTAGGATCTAAACTCACCAGCCCCATTCTCCTGGGCCTCTGTCTGTCCTTCTCTAATTCTAGGATCTAAACTCTCCAGCCCCATTCTCCTGGGCCTCTGTCTGTCCCTCTCTAATTCTAGGATCTATACTCTCCAGCCCCATTCTCCTGGGCTTCTGTCTGTCCCTCTCTAATTCTAGGATCTAAACTCTCCAGCCCCATTCTCCTGGGCCTCTCTCTGTCCTTCTCTAATTCTAGGATCCAAACTCACCAGCCCCATTCTCCTGGGCCTCTGTCTGTCCCTCTCTAATTCTAGGATCTAAACTCTCCAGTCCCATTCTCCTGAACCTCTGGCTGTCCCTCTCTAAGGATCTAAACTCTCCAGCCCCATTCTCCTGGGCCTCTGTCTGTCCCTCTCTAAGGATCTAAACTCTCCAGCCCCATTCTCCTGGGCCTCTGTCTGTCCTTCTCTAATTCTAGGATCTAAACTCTCCAGCCCCCTTCTCCTGGGCCTCTGTCTGTCCCTCTCTAATTCTAGGATCTATACTCTCCAGCCCCATTCTCCTGGGCTTCTGTCTGTCCCTCTCTAATTTTAGGATCTAAACTCTCCAGCCCCATTCTCCTGGGCCTCTATCTGTCCTTCTCTAATTCTAGGATCTAAACTCTCCAGCCCCAATCTCCTGGGCTTCTGTCTGTCCTTCTCTAATTCTAGAATCTAAACTCTCCAGCCCCATTCTCCTGGGCCTCTCTCTGTCCTTCTCTAATTCTAGGATCTAAACTCTCCAGCCCCATTCTCCTGGGCCTCTGTCTGTCCCTCTCTAATTCTAGGATCTAAACTCTCCAGCCCCATTCTCCTGGGCCTCTGTCTGTCCCTCTCTAATTCTAGGATCTAAACTCTCCAGCCCCATTCTCCTGGGCCTCTGTCTGTCCTTCTCTAATTCTAGGATCTAAACTCTCCAACCCCATTCTCCTGGGCCTCTGTCTGTCCCTCTCTAAGGATCTAAACTCTCCAGCCCCATTCTCCTGGGCCTCTGTCTGTCCTTCTCTAATTCTAGGATCTAAACTCTCCAGCCCCATTCTCCTGGGCCTCTGTCTGTCCCTCTCTAATTCTAGGATCTATACTCTCCAGCCCCATTCTCCTGGTCTTCTGTCTGTCCCTCTCTAATTTTAGGATCTAAACTCTCCAGCCCCATTCTCCTGGGCCTCTATCTGTCCTTCTCTAATTCTAGGATCTAAACTCTCCAGCCCCATTCTCCTGGGCTTCTGTCTGTCCTTCTCTAATTCTAGGATCTAAACTCTCCAGCCCCATTCTCCTGGGCCTCTCTCTGTCCTTCTCTAATTCTAGGATCTAAACTCTCCAGCCCCATTCTCCTGGGCCTCTGTCTGTCCCTCTCTAATTCTAGGATCTAAACTCTCCAGCCCCATTCTCCTGGGCCTCTGTCTGTCCTTCTCTAATTCTAGGATCTAAACTCTCCAACCCCATTCTCCTGGGCCTCTGTCTGTCCTTCTCTAATTCTAGGATCTAAACTCTCCAGCCCCATTCTCCTGGGCCTCTGTCTGTCCTTCTCTAATTCTAGGATCTAAACTCTCCAGCCCCATTCTCCTGGGCCTCTATCTGTCCTTCTCTAATTCTAGGATCTAAACTCTCCAGCCCCATTCTCCTGGGCTTCTGTCTGTCCTTCTCTAATTCTAGGATCTAAACTCTCCAGCCCCATTCTCCTGGGCCTCTCTCTGTCCTTCTCTAATTCTAGGATCTAAACTCTCCAGCCCCATTCTCCTGGGGGTCTGTCTGTCCCTCTCTAATTCTAGGATCTAAACTCTCCAGCCCCATTCTCCTGGGCCTCTGTCTGTCCCTCTCTAATTCTAGGATCTAAACTCTCCAGCCCCATTCTCCTGGGCCTCTGTCTGTCCTTCTCTAATTCTAGGATCTAAACTCTCCAACCCCATTCTCCTGGGCCTCTGTCTGTCCCTCTCTAAGGATCTAAACTCTCCAGCCCCATTCTCCTGGGCCTCTGTCTGTCCTTCTCTAATTCTAGGATCTAAACTCTCCAGCCCCATTCTCCTGGGCCTCTGTCTGTCCTTCTCTAATTCTAGGATCTAAACTCTCCAGCCCCATTCTCCTGGGCCTCTGTCTGTCCCTCTCTAATTCTAGGATCTATACTCTCCAGCCCCATTCTCCTGGTCTTCTGTCTGTCCCTCTCTAATTTTAGGATCTAAACTCTCCAGCCCCATTCTCATGGGCTTCTGTCTGTCCTTCTCTAATTCTAGGATCTAAACTCTCCAGCCCCATTCTCCTGGGCCTCTGTCTGTCCTTCTCTAATTCTAGGATCTAAACTCTCCAGCCCCATTCTCCTGGGCCTCTGTCTGTCCCTCTCTAATTCTAGGATCTAAACTCTCCAGCCCCATTCTCCTGGGCCTCTATCTGTCCTTCTCTAATTCTAGGATCTAAACTCACCAGCCCCATTCTCCTGGGCCTCTGTCTGTCCTTCTCTAATTCTAGGATCTAAACTCTCCAGCCCCATTCTCCTGGGCCTCTGTCTGTCCCTCTCTAATTCTAGGATCTATACTCTCCAGCCCCATTCTCCTGGGCTTCTGTCTGTCCCTCTCTAATTCTAGGATCTAAACTCTCCAGCCCCATTCTCCTGGGCCTCTCTCTGTCCTTCTCTAATTCTAGGATCTAAACTCACCAGCCCCATTCTCCTGGGCCTCTGTCTGTCCCTCTCTAATTCTAGGATCTAAACTCTCCAGCCCCATTCTCCTGAACCTCTGTCTGTCCCTCTCTAAGGATCTAAACTCTCCAGCCCCATTCTCCTGGGCCTCTGTCTGTCCCTCTCTAAGGATCTAAACTCTCCAGCCCCATTCTCCTGGGCCTCTGTCTGTCCTTCTCTAATTCTAGGATCTAAACTCTCCAGCCCCCTTCTCCTGGGCCTCTGTCTGTCCCTCTCTAATTCTAGGATCTATACTCTCCAGCCCCATTCTCCTGGGCTTCTGTCTGTCCCTCTCTAATTTTAGGATCTAAACTCTCCAGCCCCATTCTCCTGGGCCTCTATCTGTCCTTCTCTAATTCTAGGATCTAAACTCTCCAGCCCCATTCTCCTGGGCTTCTGTCTGTCCTTCTCTAATTCTAGGATCTAAACTCTCCAGCCCCATTCTCCTGGGCCTCTCTCTGTCCTTCTCTAATTCTAGGATCTAAACTCTCCAGCCCCATTCTCCTGGGCCTCTGTCTGTCCCTCTCTAATTCTAGGATCTAAACTCTCCAGCCCCATTCTCCTGGGCCTCTGTCTGTCCCTCTCTAATTCTAGGATCTAAACTCTCCAGCCCCATTCTCCTGGGCCTCTGTCTGTCCTTCTCTAATTCTAGGATCTAAACTCTCCAACCCCATTCTCCTGGGCCTCTGTCTGTCCCTCTCTAAGGATCTAAACTCTCCAGCCCCATTCTCCTGGGCCTCTGTCTGTCCTTCTCTAATTCTAGGATCTAAACTCTCCAGCCCCATTCTCCTGGGCCTCTGTCTGTCCCTCTCTAATTCTAGGATCTATACTCTCCAGCCCCATTCTCCTGGTCTTCTGTCTGTCCCTCTCTAATTTTAGGATCTAAACTCTCCAGCCCCATTCTCCTGGGCCTCTATCTGTCCTTCTCTAATTCTAGGATCTAAACTCTCCAGCCCCATTCTCCTGGGCTTCTGTCTGTCCTTCTCTAATTCTAGGATCTAAACTCTCCAGCCCCATTCTCCTGGGCCTCTCTCTGTCCTTCTCTAATTCTAGGATCTAAACTCTCCAGCCCCATTCTCCTGGGCCTCTGTCTGTCCCTCTCTAATTCTAGGATCTAAACTCTCCAGCCCCATTCTCCTGGGCCTCTGTCTGTCCTTCTCTAATTCTAGGATCTAAACTCTCCAACCCCATTCTCCTGGGCCTCTGTCTGTCCTTCTCTAATTCTAGGATCTAAACTCTCCAGCCCCATTCTCCTGGGCCTCTGTCTGTCCTTCTCTAATTCTAGGATCTAAACTCTCCAGCCCCATTCTCCTGGGCCTCTGTCTGTCCTTCTCTAATTCTAGGATCTAAACTCTCCAACCCCATTCTCCTGGGCCTCTGTCTGTCCCTCTCTAAGGATCTAAACTCTCCAGCCCCATTCTCCTGGGCCTCTGTCTGTCCTTCTCTAATTCTAGGATCTAAACTCTCCAGCCCCATTCTCCTGGGCCTCTGTCTGTCCCTCTCTAATTCTAGGATCTATACTCTCCAGCCCCATTCTCCTGGTCTTCTGTCTGTCCCTCTCTAATTTTAGGATCTAAACTCTCCAGCCCCATTCTCATGGGCTTCTGTCTGTCCTTCTCTAATTCTAGGATCTAAACTCTCCAGCCCCATTCTCCTGGGCCTCTCTCTGTCCTTCTCTAATTCTAGGATCTAAACTCTCCAGCCCCATTCTCCTGGGCCTCTGTCTGTCCCTCTCTAATTCTAGGATCTAAACTCTCCAGCCCCATTCTCCTGGGCCTCTGTCTGTCCTTCTCTAATTCTAGGATCTAAACTCTCCAACCCCATTCTCCTGGGCCTCTTTCTGTCCTTCTCTAATTCTAGGATCTAAACTCTCCAGCCCCATTCTCCTGGGCCTCTGTCTGGGCTTCTCTAATTCTAGGATCTAAACTCTCCAGCCCCATTCTCCTGGGCCTCTGTCTGTCCTTCTCTAATTCTAGGATCTAAACTCTCCAGCCCCATTCTCCTGGGCCTCTGTCTGTCCCTCTCTAATTCTAGGATCTAAACTCTCCAGCCCCATTCTCCTGGGCCTCTGTCTGTCCCTCTCTAATTCTAGGATCTAAACTCTCCAGCCCCATTCTCCTGGGCCTCTGTCTGTCCTTCTCTAATTCTAGGATCTAAACTCTCCAACCCCATTCTCCTGGGCCTCTGTCTGTCCCTCTCTAAGGATCTAAACTCTCCAGCCCCATTCTCCTGGGCCTCTGTCTGTCCTTCTCTAATTCTAGGATCTAAACTCTCCAGCCCCATTCTCCTGGGCCTCTGTCTGTCCCTCTCTAATTCTAGGATCTATACTCTCCAGCCCCATTCTCCTGGTCTTCTGTCTGTCCCTCTCTAATTTTAGGATCTAAACTCTCCAGCCCCATTCTCCTGGGCCTCTATCTGTCCTTCTCTAATTCTAGGATCTAAACTCTCCAGCCCCATTCTCCTGGGCTTCTGTCTGTCCTTCTCTAATTCTAGGATCTAAACTCTCCAGCCCCATTCTCCTGGGCCTCTCTCTGTCCTTCTCTAATTCTAGGATCTAAACTCTCCAGCCCCATTCTCCTGGGCCTCTGTCTGTCCCTCTCTAATTCTAGGATCTAAACTCTCCAGCCCCATTCTCCTGGGCCTCTGTCTGTCCTTCTCTAATTCTAGGATCTAAACTCTCCAACCCCATTCTCCTGGGCCTCTGTCTGTCCTTCTCTAATTCTAGGATCTAAACTCTCCAGCCCCATTCTCCTGGGCCTCTGTCTGTCCTTCTCTAATTCTAGGATCTAAACTCTCCAGCCCCATTCTCCTGGGCCTCTGTCTGTCCTTCTCTAATTCTAGGATCTAAACTCTCCAACCCCATTCTCCTGGGCCTCTGTCTGTCCCTCTCTAAGGATCTAAACTCTCCAGCCCCATTCTCCTGGGCCTCTGTCTGTCCTTCTCTAATTCTAGGATCTAAACTCTCCAGCCCCATTCTCCTGGGCCTCTGTCTGTCCCTCTCTAATTCTAGGATCTATACTCTCCAGCCCCATTCTCCTGGTCTTCTGTCTGTCCCTCTCTAATTTTAGGATCTAAACTCTCCAGCCCCATTCTCATGGGCTTCTGTCTGTCCTTCTCTAATTCTAGGATCTAAACTCTCCAGCCCCATTCTCCTGGGCCTCTCTCTGTCCTTCTCTAATTCTAGGATCTAAACTCTCCAGCCCCATTCTCCTGGGCCTCTGTCTGTCCCTCTCTAATTCTAGGATCTAAACTCTCCAGCCCCATTCTCCTGGGCCTCTGTCTGTCCTTCTCTAATTCTAGGATCTAAACTCTCCAACCCCATTCTCCTGGGCCTCTTTCTGTCCTTCTCTAATTCTAGGATCTAAACTCTCCAGCCCCATTCTCCTGGGCCTCTGTCTGGGCTTCTCTAATTCTAGGATCTAAACTCTCCAGCCCCATTCTCCTGGGCCTCTGTCTGTCCTTCTCTAATTCTAGGATCTAAACTCACCAGCCCCATTCTCCCCAGCTTTCCTGGGGATGTGTAATGACAGGGGACTCCATATTTTGTATGACAGTGTTTTTGCACTGCTCCTCCTCTTCCCACTTTGTCGCTCTCCTCTCCTCTCTGCTCTCAAATCAAATCAAACTTTATTTGCAACATGCGCCTAATACAACAAGTGTAGACTTTACCGTGGAATGCTTACTTTCCATATATGCTTACTTACCCTTAACCAACAGTGCAGTTCAAGAAGAAGGCTTGTAGGCTAAAATAAAAAGTAATAAGAAAAAGTAACACAGGTGTGGAGGTTATATACAGGGTGTTACGGTACTGAGTCAGTGTGGAGGTTATATACAGGGTGTTATGGTACTGAGTCAGTGTGGAGGTTATATACAGGGTGTTACGGTACAGAGTCAGTGTGGAGGTTATATACAGGGTGTTACGGTACAGAGTCAATGTGGAGGTTATATACAGGGGGTACCGGTACCGAGTCAGTGTGGAGGCTATATACAGGGTGTTACGGTACAGAGTCAATGTGGAGGTTATATACAGGGGGTACCGGTACCGAGTCAGTGTGGAGGTTATATACAGGGTGTTACGGTACAGAGTCAGTGTGAAGGCTATATACAGTGAGTACCGGTATCGAGTCAATGTGGAGGTTATATACAGGGTGTTACGGTACAGAGTCAGTGTGGATGTTATATACAGGGTGTTACGGTACAGAGTCAGTGTGGAGGTTATATACAGGGGGCACCGGTACCGAGTCAGTGTGGAGGTTATATACAAGGGGCACCGGTACCGAGTCAGTGTGGAGGTTATATACAGGGGGTACCGGTACAGAGTCAGTGTGGAGGTTATATACAGGGGGTACCGGTACAGAGTCAGTGTGGAGGTTATATACAGGGGGCACCGGTACCGAGTCAGTGTGGAGGTTATATACAGAGGGTACCGGTACAGAGTCATTGTGGAGGTTATATACAGGGGGCACCGGTACCGAGTCAGTGTGGAGGTTATATACAGGGGGTACCGGTACCGAGTCAGTGTGGAGGTTATATACAGGGGGCACCGGTACCGAGTCAGTGTGGAGGTTATATACAGGGTGTTACGGTACCGAGTCAGTGTGGAGGTTATATACAGGGGGCACCAGTACCGAGTCAGTGTGGAGGTTATATACAGGGGGCACCATTACAGAGTCAGTGTGGAGGGGTACAGGCTAGTTGAGGTAGTCTGTACATGTAGGTGGGGGCAAAGTGACTATGCATAGGTAACAAACAAACAGCGAGTAGCAGCAGTGTACAAGGGGGTGGGGGTCAACAGATGGCAATTTTTATGAATTGTTAAGCAGTCTAATGGCTTGGGTGTAGAAGCTGTTGAGGAGCCTTTTGGTCCTAGACTTGGCACTCCGGTACAACTAGCAGATAAAACAGTGTATAACTTGGGTGACTGGAGTCTTTGACAATTTTCTGGGCTTTCCTCTGACACCACCTGGTATATAGGTTCTGTATGGCAGGAAGCTTGGCCCCAGTGATGTACTGGGCCGTTCGCACCACCCTCTATAGCGCCTTACAATCAGATGTTGAGCAGTTGCCATACCAGGCGGTACCTTTTGAGGATCTGGGGACCCATGCCAAATCTTTTCAGTCTCCTGAGGAGGAAAATGTGTTGTCGTGCTCTCTTCACAACTGTCTTGGTGTGTTTGGACCATGATAGTTCATTGGTGATGTGGACACCAAGGATCTTGAAACTCTCGACCCGCTCCACTACAGCCCTGTCAATGTTAATGGGGGCCTGTTCGGCCCAGCTTTTCCTGTATTCCACGATCAGCTCCTTTGTCTTGCTCACATTGAGGGAGAGGTTGTTGTCCTGGCACCACACTGCCAGTTCTCTGACCTCTCTATAGGCCGTCTCATCGTTGTCGGTGATCAGGCCTACCACTGTTCTGTCGTCAGCAAACTTAATGATGGTGTTGGAGTCGTGTTTGGCCACGCAGTTGTGGTTGAACAGGAAGTACAAGAGGGGATTAAGTACACATCCCTAAGTGTTCTAGTTTTAAGGATTAGCGTGGCAGATATGTTGTTGCCTACCCTCACCATCTGGGGGCGGCCCGTCAGGAAGTCCAGGATCCAGTTGCAGAGGAAGGTGTTTAGTCCCAGGGTCCTTAGCTTAGTGATGAGCTTTGTGGGCACTATTGTGTTGAACGCTGAGCTGTAGTCAATGAACAGCATTCTCACATAGGTGTTCCTTTTGTCCAGGTGAGAAAGGGCAGTGTGGAGTGCGATTGAGATTGCCTCATCTGTGGACCTGTTGGGGCGGTATACGAATTGGAGTGGGTCTAGGGTGTCTGGGAGGATGCTGTTGATGTGAGCCATGACCAGCCTATCAAAGCACTTCATGGCTATGGACGTGAGTGCCACGGGGCGGTAATCTTTTAGACAGGTTACCTTCTCTTCCTTGGGAACAGGGACTATAGTGGTCTGTTTGAAACAAGTAGGCATTACAGACTCGGTCAGAGAGAGGTTGAAAATGTCAGTGAAGACACTTGACAGTTGGTCAGCGTATGCGTCCTGGTAATCCGTCTGGCCCAGCGGCTTTGTGAATGTTGACCTGTTTAAAGGTTTCATTCACATCGGATACGGAGAGCGTTATCACACAGTCACCCAGAACAGCTGGTGTTCTCGTGCATGCTTCAGTGTTGCTTGCCTTGAAGAAAGCATAAAAGGCATTTAGCTCGTCTGGTAGGCTCGCGTCACTGGGCAGCTCGCATCTGGGTTTACCTTTTGTAGTCCGTAATAGTTTTCAAGCCCTGCCACATCCGACGAGCATCAGAGCCGGTGTGGTAGGATTCGATCTTAATCCTGTATTGATGCTTTGCTTGTTTGATGGTTTGTCTGAGGGCATAGCGGGATTTCTTATAAATGTCCGGATTAGTCTCCCGCTCCTTGAAAGTGGCAGCTCTAGCCTTTAACTCGATGCGGATGTTGCCTGTAATCCATGGCTTCTGGTTGGGATATGTACGTACAGTCACTGTGGGGTTGACGTCGTCGATGCACTTATTGATGAAGCCGATGACTGAGGTGATGTATTCCTCAATGCCATTGGATGAATCCCAGAACATGTTCCAGTCTGTGCTAGAAAAACAGTCCAGTAGTGTAGCATCCGCATCATCTGACCACTTCCATATTGAGCGAGTGACTGGTAATTCCTGCTTTAGTTTTTGCTTGTAAGCAGGAATCAGGAGGATAGAATTATGGTCAGATTTGTCAAATGGAGGGCGATGGAGAGCTTTGTAAGCATCTCTGTGTGGAGTAAAGGTGGTCTAGGATTTTTTCCCCCCTGGTTGCACATATGACATGGTGGGAAAAATTTGGTAAACTGATTTATGTTTACCTGGATTAAAGTCCCCGGCCACTAGGAGTGCTGAATCTGGCTGAGCATTGTCTTCTTTGCTTATGGCCTTATAGAGTTGGTTGAAAGCGGTCTTAGTGCCAGCATCGCTTTGTGGGGGTAAATAGACGGCTACGAATAATACAGATGAGAACTGTCTTGGTAGATAGTGCGGTCGACAGCTTATCATAAGTTACTTTACCTCAGGAGAGAAATACCTTGAGACTTCTTTGATATTAGACATCGCACACCAGCTGTTATTGACAAAAAGACACACACACACCCATCCTCATACCAGAGGTAGCGTCTCTGTTCTGCCGGTGCATAGAAAATCCCGCCAGCTCTATATTGTCCGTTTCTTCGTTCAGCCACGTCTCGGTGAAACACAAGATGTTGCAGTTTTTAATGTCCAGTTGGTAGGATAATCTTAATATTAGGTCATCAATTTTATTTTCTAACGATTGCACGTTAGCAAGAAGAATGGAAGTCATTGGGAGTTTATTCCCTCGCCTCTGGATTCTCAGATGGATCCTCGATCTGCGTCCCCTTTTCCGGCGTCTTTTCTTCACACAAAAGGCGCGCATCTGGGCCTGCTCCAGGGAAAGCAGGATATCCTTCTCGTTGGACTCGTTAAAGGAAAAAGTTTATTCTAGTCCGCGGTGAGAAATAGCTTTTCTGATGTCCAGAAGTTATTTTCGGTCATAAGAGATGATAGCAGCTACATTATGTAACAATAACTAAAAAAAATAAGTTACACAAAAGGTAAAAAAATTATAAAATGCACAATTGGTTTCAAAAATTTAAAATGTCAGCCATGGTCTTCGGCGCCATCTTTTTCTCTCTCTTTTTTCTCTCTCTCGCTGTCTCTGTCTCTGTCTCTCTCTCAATTCTATGTCTCTCTCTCTCTCTATGTCTCTCTATGTCTCTCTGTCTCCCTGTCTCT
>NC_074667.1:78502851-78532851 GCF_029448725.1 Salvelinus fontinalis | reverse complement strand
TATATACTGGAACACAGCTGTAGACTGGTAGACCTATAGGACTATATACTGGAACACAGCTGGAGTCTGGTAGACCTATAGGACTATATACTGGAACACAGCTGGAGTCTGGTAGAGTTATAGGACTATATACTGGAACACAGCTGGAGTCTGGTAGAGTTATAGGACTATATACTGGAACACAGCTGTAGACTGGTAGACCTATAGGACTATATACTGGAACACAGCTGTAGACTGGTAGACCTATAGAACTATATACTGGAACACAGCTGGAGTCTGGTAGACCTATAGGACTATATACTGGAACACAGCTGGAGTCTGGTAGACCTATAGGACTATATACTGGAACACAGCTGTAGACTGGTAGACCTATAGGACTATATACTGGAACACAGCTGTACATTTACGTTTACATTTAAGTCATTTAGCAGACGCTCTTATCCAGAGCGACTTACAAATTGGTGCATTCACCTTATGATATCCAGTGGAACAGCCACTTTACAATAGTGCATCTAAATCTTTTAAGGGGGGGGGGGGGGGGGGTTAGAAGGATTACTTTATCCTATCCTAGGTATTCCTTAAAGAGGTGGGGTTTCAGGTGCCTCCGGAAGGTGGTGATTGACTCCGCTGTCCTGGCGTCGTGAGGGAGTTTGTTCCACCATTGGGGTGCCAGAGCAGCGAACAGTTTTGACTGGGCTGAGCGGAAACTGTACTTCCTCAGAGGTAGGGAGGCGAGCAGGCCAGAGGTGGATGAACGCAGTGCCCTTGTTTGGGTGTAGGGCCTGATCAGAGCCTGAAGGTACGGAGGTGCCGTTCCCCTCACAGCTCCGTAAGCAAGCACCACGGTCTTGTAGCGGATGCGAGCTTCAACTGGAAGCCAGTGGAGAGAGCGGAGGAGCGGGGTGACGTGAGAGAACTTGGGAAGGTTGAACACCAGACGGGCTGCGGCGTTCTGGATGAGTTGTAGGGGTTTAATGGCACAGGCAGGGAGCCCAGCCAACAGCGAGTTGCAGTAATCCAGGCGGGAGATGACAAGTGCCTGGATTAGGACCTGCGCCGCTTCCTGTGTGAGGCAGGGTCGTACTCTGCGGATGTTGTAGAGCATGAACCTACAGGAACGGGCCACCGCCTTGATGTTAGTTGAGAACGACAGGGTGTTGTCCAGGATCACGCCAAGGTCCTTAGCGCTCTGGGAGGAGGACACAATGGAGTTGTCAACCGTGATGGCGAGATCATGGAACGGGCAGCCCTTCCCCGGGAGGAAGAGCAGCTCCGTCTTGCCGAGGTTCAGCTTGAGGTGGTGATCCGTCATCCACACTGATATGTCTGCCAGACATGCAGAGATGCGATTCGCCACCTGGTCATCAGAAGGGGGAAAGGAGAAGATTAATTGTGTGTCGTCTGCATAGCAATGATAGGAGAGACCATGTGAGGTTATGACAGAGCCAAGTGACTTGGTGTATAGCGAGAATAGGAGAGGGCCTAGAACAGAGCCCTGGGGGACACCAGTGGTGAGAGCACGTGGTGAGGAGACAGATTCTCGCCACGCTACCTGGTAGGAGCGACCTGTCAGGTAGGACGCAATCCAAGCGTGGGCCGCGCCGGAGATGCCCAACTCGGAGAGGGTGGAGAGGAGGATCTGATGGTTCACAGTATCAAAGGCAGCCGATAGGTCTAGAAGGATGAGAGCAGAGGAGAGAGAGTTAGCTTTAGCAGTGCGGAGCGCCTCCGTGACACAGAGAAGAGCAGTCTCAGTTGAATGACTAGTCTTGAAACCTGACTGATTTGGATCAAGAAGGTCATTCTGAGAGAGATAGCAGGAGAGCTGGCCAAGGACGGCACGTTCAAGAGTTTTGGAGAGAAAAGAAAGAAGGGATACTGGTCTGTAGTTGTTGACATCGGAGGGAACGAGTGTAGGTTTTTTCAGAAGGGGTGCAACTCTCGCTCTCTTGAAGACGGAAGGGACGTAGCCAGTGGTCAGGGATGAGTTGATGAGCGAGGTGAGGTAAGGGAGAAGGTCTCCGGAAATGGTCTGGAGAAGAGAGGAGGGGATAGGGTCAAGCGGGCAGGTTGTTGGGCGGCCGGCCGTCACAAGACGCGAGATTTCATCTGGGGAGAAAGAGGTCAAAGCACAGGGTAGGGCAGTGTGAGCAGAGCCAGCGGTGTCGTTTGACTTAGCAAACGAGGATCGGATGTCGTCAACCTTCTTTTCAAAATGGTTGACGAAGTCATCCGCAGAGAGGGAGGGGGGGGGGGGATTCAGGAGGGAGGAGAAGGTGGCAAAGAGCTTCCTAGGGTTAGAGGCAGATGCTTGGAATTTAGAGTGGTAGAAAGTGGCTTTAGCAGCAGAGACAGAAGAGGAAAATGTAGAGAGGAGGGAGTGAAAGGATGCCAGGTCCGCAGGGAGGCGAGTTCTCCTCCATTTCCGCTCGGCTGCCCGGAGCCCTGTTCTGTGAGCTCGCAATGAGTCGTCGAGCCACGGGGCAGGGGGGGGAGGACCGAGCCGGCCTGGAGGATAGGGGACATAGAGAGTCAAAGGATGCAGAAAGGGAGGAGAGGAGGTTTGAGGAGGCAGAATCAGGAGATAGGTTGGAGAAGGTTTGAGCATAGGGAAGAGATGATAGGATGGAAGAGGAGAGAGTAGCGGGGGAGAGAGAGAGAAGGTTTGGACGGTGCGATACCATCCGAGTAGGGGCAGAGTGGGAAGTGTTGGATGAGAGCGAGAGGGAAAAGGATACAAGGTAGTGGTCGGAGACTTGGAGGGGAGTTGCAATGAGATTAGTGGAAGAACAGCATCTAGTAAAGATGAGGTCAAGCGTATTGCCTGCCTTTTGAGTAGGGGGGGAAGGTGAGAGGGTGAGGTCAAAAGAGGAAAGGAGTGGAAAGAGGGAGGCAGAGAGGAATGAGTCAAAGGTAGACGTGGGGAGGTTAAAGTCACCCAGAACTGTGAGAGGTGAGCCATCCTCAGGGAAGGAACTTATCAAGGCATCAAGCTCATTGATGAACTCTCCAAGGGAACCTGGAGGGCGATAAATGATAAGGATGTTAAGCTTGAAAGGGCTGGTAACTGTGACAGCATGGAATTCAAAGGAGGCGATAGACAGATGGGTCAGGGGAGAAAGAGAGAATGTCCACTTGGGAGAGATGAGGATCCCAGTGCCACCACCCCGCTGACCAGAAGCTCTCGGGGTGTGCGAGAACACGTGGGCAGACGAGGAGAGAGCAGTAGGAGTAGCAGTGTTATCTGTGGTAATCCATGTTTCCGTCAGTGCCAAGAAGTCGAGGGACTGGAGGGAAGCATAGGCTGAGATGAACTCTGCCTTGTTGGCCGCAGATCGGCAGTTCCAGAGGCTGCCGGAGACCTGGAACTCCACGTGGGTCGTGAGCGCTGGGACCACCAGGTTAGGGTGGCAGCGGCCACGCGGTGTGAAGCGTTTGTATGGTCTGTGCAGAGAGGAGAGACCAGGGATAGACAGACACATAGTTGACAGGCTACAGAAGAGGCTACGCTAATGCAAAGGAGATTGGAATGACAAGTGGACTACACGTCTCGAATGTTCAGAAAGTTAAGCTTACGTAGCAAAAATCTTATTGACTAAAATGATTAAAATGATGCAGTACTGCTGACTGGTGAAGTAGGCTAGCTAGCAGTGGCTGCGTTGTTGACTATGTTTGAAAGTGTTGCTGGCTAGGTAGCCTCGATAACTGGCTAGGTAACCTCGATAACTGGCTAGATAATTACTCTAAACTACACAATTATCTTAGATACAAGGACAGCAAAGACAACTATGTAGCTAAGTAACACTACACTAATCAAATCGTTCCGTTGTACTGTTTCGGTAGAAGTTGGCTAGCTGGCTAGCTAGCAGTGTAGCACTGGCTAGCTAGCAGTGTTGACGGCGAAAATAGCTGGCTAGCTGACTTTGTTTAAAAGTGGAACTGGCTAGGTAACCTCGATAACTGGCTAGATGATTACTCTAAACTACACAATTATCTTAGATGCAAAGACAACTATGTAGCTAGCTAACACTACACTAATCAAATCGTTCCGTTGTAATGATTCGGTAGAAGTTGGCTAGCTGGCTAGCTGGCTAGCTGGCTAGCTAGCAGTGTTGACAACGTTAGAAGATTTGATAATTCGATAATAATCTAAACTACACAATTATCTTTGATACAAAGACGGCTATGTAGCTAGCTAAGAAAAAAGTGCTAAGATCAAACAAATCAAACCGTTGTACTGTAATGAAATTAAATTAAATGTAATACTACCTGTGGAGCGAAGCGAAAATGCGACCACTCGCTCCAACCCGGAAGTAACCAGCTGTAGTCTGGTAGACCTATAGGACTATATACTGGAACACAGCTGTAGACTGGTAGAGTTATAGGACTATATACTGGAACACAGCTGGAGTCTGGTAGAGTTATATAACTATATACTGGAACACAGCTGGAGTCTGGTAGAGTTAAAGGACTATATACTAGAACACAGCTGGAGTCTGGTAGAGTTATAGGACTATATACTGGAACACAGCTGGAGTCTGGTAGACCTATAGGACTATATACTGGAACACATCTGGAGTCTGGTAGACCTATATGACTATATACTGGAACACAGTTGTAGACTGGTAGAGTTAACGGACTATATACTGGAACACAGCTGGAGTCTGGTAGACCTATATGACTATATACTGGAACACAGTTGTAGACTGGTAGAGTTAACGGACTATATACTGGAACACAGCTGTAGTATGGTAGAGTTAACGGACCCCATACTGGAACACAGCTGGAGTCTGGTAGAGTTATAGGACTATATACTGGAACACAGCTGGAGTCTGGTAGAGTTATAGGACTATATACTGGAACACAGCTGTAGACTGGTAGAGTTATAGGACTATATACTGGAACACAGTTGTAGTCTGGTAGACCTATAGGACTATATACTGGAACACAGCTGGAGTCTGGTAGACCTATAGGACTATATACTGGAACACAGCTGGAGTCTGGTAGACCTATAGGACTATATACTGGAACACAGCTGTAGACTGGTAGAGTTAACGGACTATATACTGGAACACAGCTGTAGTATGGTAGACCTATAGGACTATATACTGGAAGAAGTCTGTGTGTGGGTGTATATTCATTCTTTAGTCAATAATCTTGCTGTTGTCTCTCACAGTTTATTTCTCATTTTATCTCTCATTTTCCCTGCTACAGAAATAGATGAAGACCGTCTTCCAAACCAGTTATACAAGGTAATTAACTGTGTCCTTCATATGGAATGTGTTCATGGACAAATCATTAGTAACTAAAAACCATTGGTGGTGCTGTGTTCAAAAGCAATGCATCACGGTGCTGAGGTGTCACTATAGCCTGTGGTTCAATCCCAGGCTGTGTCACAACCCGGCTGTGACCGGGAGCCCCAAAAGGACGACGCACAATTGGCCAAGCGCCGTCCGGGGTAGGGGAGGGTTTGTCTGGTGGGACTTTCCTTGGCTGATTGTGCTCTAGCGACTCCTTGTGGCAGAGCCTGGCGCCTGCAAGCTGATTCCATGTGTCAGTTGAACGGTGTATCACCTGACACATTGGTGTGGCTGACTTCCGGGTTAAGAGAGCAGTGGGATTTTAAAAAAGTAGCCCGCCAGGAGGGTCGTGTTTCAGAGGACACTTGACTCGACCTTCGCCTCTCCCAAGCCCATTGAGGAGTAGCAGAGATGAGACAAAGGACCTAATTCGGGGACAAAACGGGCTAAAACAATATGATTGTGGGGCCATACCACCTTGAACACATCTGTTCAGGGTCGGGCCTGGTTAGTACCGGGATGGGAGACCGCCTGGGAACACCAGGTACCGTAAGTTAAATAAAAATGTAACCATTGGATAGCAAAGTAATATCATCTGACTACATGGCTTGATCTCTGTTGACAGGCAGCATTGATGAACTCTCCCAGGCAAAGGAGGAAGGGCGCAAGAGTCACGCCCACTATGAAAGGTAAGATAATCTAGCTTAGAAATGTAGAGAAGGTGACACATCAAGTGTGCATCAACATAATGTCATTCCAGACAGACTCCTTTATACACATAAACACGGGACTTTCTTCAATGTAATAATCTGTTAGTCTGCCAAAACAATGTGTTAATTGTTTCCTCAGTGTTGCACAAACCAACCTTTTATTAAGGGAGTAGCTGCTGATAGGTTCTCTGAGGAGACTGTGTCCAAGACCCACGTTAGTTATTCAGATTCAGTTCCCACTCTATTCCAAAACGGAACATAAAACTCCTTTAAACTGGAACCAAAAACTCCTTCTCCTTCTGCAGAACAATCCATTCTGAAACCTTTGTTCTAAGGCTAGTTTGATAGTTTCTTTGAGACCGGCGTGTATTCATCGCCCACACACCATAACATGGGGTGAGTCACTCATTGCAAGCAGCTTGAAGGGTAATGAGTGTGGTTAAGAAGGCTGTGCTGGTTGATTAGAGCTAATGAAAAGGACTGACGACGCTCTTCACCTATCTAACCGTGTTATGACTTCATAATACCATTTATTAGAACTATGACACATGATTTGTCAACATTGACTTTGACTCCTACACCTGTAATTGTATATTCCTCCCTCCCTCTCTCATTCTTCTCTCTCCCTCCCTCTCTCCTCCTTCCCTCCCCACTCCCGCCCTCTTTCGTCCATCCCTCCCTCCCTCCGTCCCTCCCTCCCTCCGTCCCTCCCTCCCTCCCTCCCTCCCTCCCTCCCTCCCTCCCTCCCTCTCTCATCCTTCCCTCCCTCTCGCCTCCTTCCTTCCCTCCCTCCCTCCCTCCCTCCCTCCCTCCCTCCCTCCCTCTCTCCGTCCCTCCCTCCCTCCTTCCCTCTCCCCTCGCCTCTCTCCCTCCCTCCCTCCCTCCTTCCCTCTCCCCTCGCCTCTCTCCCTCCCTCCCTCCCTCCCTCCCTCTCTCCCTCTCTCCCTCCCTCCCTCCCTCCCTCCTCCCTCCCTCCCTCTCTCCCTCCCTCCCTCCCTCTCTCCTCCTCCCTCCGTCCCTCCCTCCCTCCCTCTCCCCTCGCCTCTCTCCCTCCCTCCCTCTCTCCTCCTCCCTCCGTCCCTCCCTCCCTCCCTCCCTCTCCCCTCGCCTCTCTCCCTCCCTCCCTCCCTCCCTCCCTCCCTCCCTCCCTCTCTCCTCCTCCCTCCGTCCCTCCGTCCCTCCCTCCCTCCCTCCCTCCATCTCTCCCTCCCTCCCTCCCTCCCTCCCTCCCTCCCTCCCTCCCTCTCTCCCTCCCTCTCTCCCTCCCTACAGAGTTACAGTTCATGGTAGACCACCATCTGTATAAACAGCAGCAGCAGGGTGGAGGTGAGATGAGATTGTTTCCTAGGTTCCTTTCCTTTTTCTTTTCCCTGGCCAATGTGCTTTCCTTTCTGCATTACTTGCTCTTTAGGGAGTTAGGCTCCATTACTGTTAACCCCTTATACTCCTACTTACACTTGTGGAAATTGGCCTCTATGGATAGGGCTAAATCTAAATGTTCCCCACAGAAGATCTATAAATATCATATGCATGAGCTTGGTAGCAATTGAAAGAAAACAGTTTGGATATTACGGGACAATTATTAGACCAAAGTTGAAGACACATCAGATCACCTGACACAAGACTGGATCCTAAACATTACTGTTGATTTGATGTGCATTTTACATGTACTGAACTTTTCACAGCGTTTGTTGATAACGACATCTGAAAACACTCTAGATACATTCAGTAACGTCATTTTAATGCACTTTTAAGACTCAAGAAAGTGACTTCTTTTTTAATTTAGCTCTCTTAGATTTGCTATTGAGGGGCGACAGGTAGCCTAGTGGTTAGAGCGTTAGGCCAGTAACCGAAAGGTTGGATCTAATCCGTATCATAGTATGGTAGTAGGTTCCTGTGTGTATCAAGAATGGTCCAACACGCACTTAAACTGAAATTAGACGAAGTATTCGAATTTTAACAACCACAAAATGGCGGAGCGATGTCAGAATTTTGGATCTTTAAGTGCCTTTGAACTGGGTATGGTAGTGGTTACCAGGCACACGGGTTTGAGTGTGTCAAGAACTGCAACGCTGCTGGGTTTTTCCTCTGAGTGTATCAAGAATGGTCCACCACCCAAAGGACATCCAGCCAACTTGACACAACTGTGGGAAGCATTGGAGTCAACATGGGCCAGTATCCATGTGGAACGCTTTCGACACCTTGTAGAGTCCATGGCCCGGACGAATTGAGGCTGTTCAGAGGTCAAAAGGGAAGGTGCAACTTAATATTAGGAAAGTGTTGTTAATGTTTTGTACACTCAGTGTAAATCACAATCTAGGTCAGGTGGGCATCATTTGAAAGATTATTCTATTACCAATATGCCTAGCTAATGTTATGAAATACAATCTTATAGTGTTAGGCTTTCAAACGTCACTTCAGACAAACAGATTGGAAATGTGGGAGCACATAGAATTGGAGGCATGAGTGCATCCAGGTGTGTGTGTTCCTTGCCTAATTTTCTTCACAATTTCAGGAACACAGGCTCGTTGTGTTCAGGACAACCCAGGCTATAAAACATGTCATCCTTGTAACTGTACATCAAATACAGTGATCAGAAACGTTGATACTGTAAATGACATGAGTTTTAGGAGATGGAAATGTGATGTGCCCATTTGGACTCACGGGTGTTTGGTTTGCTTGTATGACATCAAAGCGGTATTTATTATAATCCTTGACTTCTCATCTTTCAGAACACATGAACTACTCTCAATTTACAGTATTTTCCCTCCCTCGTACAACAACAAATGTTCAAAAGTATCCCAATTAGTGGGAGGGATGGGGGCACCTTCATGTGGCGCGATGCTCAAATTTCTAATGGCTGTCAGTCAAAACCTGTCCAGCGCTATGAGGAGGTGAACCTGAGATCGGACGTCATGTATAGCATGCTACTGTAATGCCACCGCGTTCCAATTTAGGCACGAACCTGCCATTTTCAACCCGTATACAGGATGACGGGCTGTGAGTGGAAAGGGCTATGCACCTGGTGACGTAAAATAACTGCTGTTGTAAAAATGTCTTTCTGAAATACATTTCACTGATCGACTGAATGATTGATTGCACAGAAAAAGGTCCATATAAATATATAACACATTATACAGGTGTAGAAGATGAGCGTATATGATATTATTCCAGGTGATGAGTGTTCCTCAGAGAGCTGTCTGTCTGACAGACCCAGCCCGGACGCTCTGCCCAACGGGGAGGATGAAGAGGAGGAGCTGCCGGAGGATGAGGAGGCCTGGGGAACCGAGGACAAGGTCACTGCAGAGGCCTTTGAGAAGCTGCGCTGCCAGATGGAGGGTAAGGATGGAGGGATGGGATAAAAGGAGAGAGATATAGGGAGCGATAGGGAGAGAGATGTAGGAAGAGATAGGGAGAGAGAGATAGGGAGATAGACATAGTGGGTAGAGAGAGTAAAAGGTAGGTAATAAATGGGGAAATTAAATGCAGTCCTGGCAACAGTGTTCACCTCCTACCTTGCCAAATGCTTTAAAATCAGTAGTACAATAAACCCTTGAGTTGTCCCTACTGTGTCTGGATAGAGACAGGTCTACTAGATAGAGGTGTCCCTGCTGTGTCTGGATGGAGTCAGATCTACTAGATAGAGGTGTCCCTGCTGTGTCTGGATGGAGTCAGATCTACTAGATAGAGGTGTCCCTGCTGTGTCTGGATGGAGACAGATCTACTAGATAGAGGTGTCCCTGCTGTGTCTGGATGGAGTCAGATCTACTAGATAGAGGTGTCCCTGCTGTGTCTGGATGGAGTCAGATCTACTAGATAGAGGTGTCCCTGCTGTGTCTGTGTCTGGATGGAGTCAGATCTACTAGATAGAGGTGTCCCTGCTGTGTCTGTGTCTGGATGGAGTCAGATCTACTAGATAGAGGTGTCCTTGCTGTGTCTGGATGGAGTCAGATCTACTAGATAGAGGTGTCCCTGCTGTGTCTGTGTCTGGATGGAGACAGATCTACTAGATAGAGGTGTCCCTGCTGTGTCTGTGTCTGGATGGAGTCAGATCTACTAGATAGAGGTGTCCCTGCTGTGTCTGGATGGAGACAGATCTACTAGATAGAGTTGTCCCTGCTGTGTCTGTGTCTGAATGGAGTCAGATCTACTAGATAGAGGTGTCCCTGCTGTGTCTGTGTCTGGATGGAGTCAGATCTACTAGATAGAGGTGTCCCTGCTGTGTCTGTGTCTGGATGGAGTCAGATCTACTAGATAGAGGTGTCCCTGCTGTGTCTGTGTCTGGATGGAGTCAGATCTACTAGATAGAGGTGTCCCTGCTGTGTCTGGATGGAGTCAGATCTACTAGATAGAGTTGTCCCTGCTGTGTCTGTGTCTGGATGGAGTCAGATCTACTAGATAGAGGTGTCCCTGCTGTGTCTGGATGGAGTCAGATCTACTAGATAGAGGTGTCCCTGCTGTGTCTGTGTCTGGATGGAGTCAGATCTACTAGATAGAGGTGTCCCTGCTGTGTCTGTGTCTGGATGGAGTCAGATCTACTAGATAGAGGTGTCCCTGCTGTGTCTGTGTCTGGATGGAGTCAGATCTACTAGATAGAGGTGTCCCTGCTGTGTCTGGATGGAGTCAGATCTACTAGATAGAGTTGTCCCTGCTGTGTCTGTGTCTGAATGGAGTCAGATCTACTAGATAGAGGTGTCCCTGCTGTGTCTGTGTCTGGATGGAGTCAGATCTACTAGATAGAGGTGTCCCTGCTGTGTCTGTGTCTGGATGGAGTCAGATCTACTAGATAGAGGTGTCCCTGCTGTGTCTGTGTCTGGATGGAGTCAGATCTACTAGATAGAGGTGTCCCTGCTGTGTCTGTGTCTGGATGGAGTCAGATCTACTAGATAGAGGTGTCCCTGCTGTGTCTGGATGGAGTCAGATCTACTAGATAGAGGTGTCCCTGCTGTGTCTGGATGGAGTCAGATCTACTAGATAGAGGTGTCCCTGCTGTGTCTGGATGGAGTCAGATCTACTAGATAGAGGTGTCCCTGCTGTGTCTGGATGGAGTCAGATCTACTAGATAGAGGTGTCCCTGCTGTGTCTGGATGGAGTCAGATCTACTAGATAGAGGTGTCCCTGCTGTGTCTGTGTCTGGATGGAGTCAGATCTACTAGATAGAGGTGTCCCTGCTGTGTCTGGATGGAGTCAGATCTACTAGATAGAGGTGTCCCTGCTGTGTCTGGATGGAGTCAGATCTACTAGATAGAGGTGTCCCTGCTGTGTCTGGATGGAGTCAGATCTACTAGATAGAGGTGTCCCTGCTGTGTCTGGATGGAGTCAGATCTACTAGATAGAGGTGTCCCTGCTGTGTCTGGATGGAGTCAGATCTACTAGATAGAGGTGTCCCTGCTGTGTCTGGATGGAGTCAGATCTACTAGATAGAGGTGTCCCTGCTGTGTCTGTGTCTGGATGGAGTCAGATCTACTAGATAGAGGTGTCCCTGCTGTGTCTGGATGGAGTCAGATCTACTAGATAGAGGTGTCCCTGCTGTGTCTGGATGGAGTCAGATCTACTAGATAGAGGTGTCCCTGCTGTGTCTGGATGGAGTCAGATCTACTAGATAGAGGTGTCCCTGCTGTGTCTGAATGGAGTCAGATCTACTAGATAGAGGTGTCCCTGCTGTGTCTGGATGGAGTCAGATCTACTAGATAGAGGTGTCCCTGCTGTGTCTGGATGGAGACAGATCTACTAGATAGAGGTGTCCCTGCTGTGTCTGGATGGAGACAAATCTACTAGATAGAGGTGTCCCTGCTGTGTCTGTGTCTGGATGGAGTCAGATCTACTAGATAGAGGTGTCCCTGCTGTGTCTGGATGGAGTCAGATCTACTAGATAGAGGTGTCCCTGCTGTGTCTGGATGGAGTCAGATCTACTAGATAGAGGTGTCCCTGCTGTGTCTGGATGGAGTCAGATCTACTAGATAGAGGTGTCCCTGCTGTGTCTGGATGGAGTCAGATCTACTAGATAGAGGTGTCCCTGCTGTGTCTGGATGGAGTCAGATCTACTAGATATAGGTGTCCCTGCTGTGTCTGGATGGAGTCAGATCTACTAGATAGAGGTGTCCCTGCTGTGTCTGGATGGAGTCAGATCTACTAGATAGAGTTGTCCCTGCTGTGTCTGGATGGAGTCAGATCTACTAGATAGAGGTGTCCCTGCTGTGTCTGGATGGAGTCAGATCTACTAGATAGAGGTGTCCCTGCTGTGTCTGGATGGAGTCAGATCTACTAGATAGAGGTGTCCCTGCTGTGTCTGGATGGAGTCAGATCTACTAGATAGAGGTGTCCCTGCTGTGTCTGGATGGAGACAGATCTACTAGATAGAGGTGTCCCTGCTGTGTCTGGATGGAGTCAGATCTACTAGATAGAGGTGTCCCTGCTGTGTCTGTGTCTGGATGGAGTCAGATCTACTAGATAGAGGTGTCCCTGCTGTGTCTGTGTCTGGATGGAGTCAGATCTACTAGATATAGGTGTCCCTGCTGTGTCTGTGTCTGGATGGAGTCAGATCTACTAGATAGAGGTGTCCCTGCTGTGTCTGTGTCTGGATGGAGTCAGATCTACTAGATAGAGGTTTCCCTGCTGTGTCTGTGTCTGGATGGAGTCAGATCTACTAGATAGAGGTGTCCCTGCTGTGTCTGGATGGAGTCAGATCTACTAGATAGAGTTGTCCCTGCTGTGTCTGGATGGAGACAGATCTACTAGATAGAGTTGTCCCTGCTGTGTCTGGATGGAGTCAGATCTACTAGATAGAGGTGTCCCTGCTGTGTCTGTGTCTGGATGGAGTCAGATCTACTAGATAGAGGTGTCCCTGCTGTGTCTGTGTCTGGATGGAGTCAGATCTACTAGATAGAGGTGTCCCTGCTGTGTCTGTGTCTGGATGGAGTCAGATCTACTAGATAGAGGTGTCCCTGCTGTGTCTGTGTCTGGATGGAGTCAGATCTACTAGATAGAGTTGTCCCTGCTGTGTCTGGATGGAGTCAGATCTACTAGATAGAGGTGTCCCTGCTGTGTCTGTGTCTGGATGGAGTCAGATCTACTAGATAGAGGTGTCCCTGCTGTGTCTGTGTCTGGATGGAGTCAGATCTACTAGATAGAGGTGTCCCTGCTGTGTCTGTGTCTGGATGGAGTCAGATCTACTAGATAGAGGTGTCCCTGCTGTGTCTGTGTCTGGATGGAGTCAGATCTACTAGATAGAGGTGTCCCTGCTGTGTCTGGATGGAGTCAGATCTACTAGATAGAGTTGTCCCTGCTGTGTCTGGATGGAGTCAGATCTACTAGATAGAGGTGTCCCTGCTGTGTCTGTGTCTGAATGGAGTCAGATCTACTAGATAGAGGTGTCCCTGCTGTGTCTGTGTCTGGATGGAGTCAGATCTACTAGATAGAGGTGTCCCTGCTGTGTCTGGATGGAGTCAGATCTACTAGATAGAGGTGTCCCTGCTGTGTCTGGATGGAGTCAGATCTACTAGATAGAGGTGTCCCTGCTGTGTCTGGATGGAGACAGATCTACTAGATAGAGGTGTCCCTGCTGTGTCTGGATGGAGACAAATCTACTAGATAGAGGTGTCCCTGCTGTGTCTGGTTGGAGACAGATCTACTAGATAGAGGTGTCCCTGCTGTGTCTAGATGGAGACAAATCTACTAGATAGAGGTGTCCCTGCTGTGTCTGGATGGAGACAGGTCTACAGGATAAATATTCTACATTATGGTTCCGGTAACGGTTTCTTCGATACGCTTTGGGCGACACACACTGTTTTTTGCCCCATAGTTTGTCAGAATAGAGGTGGAAGATGGATAAAATGATGTAACCCTCTGGTCTAGTAAAAGTCAGAGCGGAACCATCCATTTTGATCCACTGTTCTAGAATGACTCGTTTAAAAGATCGGCCTTTAAAAGTCACTCAGTGTCAATACAATAACAACAGGAAATGAACTGGAACTGGAATAACGGAATTTGGAATATATGAATTTGGAATATATGAATTTGAGCATTTAAACAGTCATTGCCATTCTATTTTAATAAAGGACATTTTCTGTGTTTGCAGCAGAGTTTTCGCGGAGCAGTCTATCAGAAGCTACAGGGGGACACGAGTGCCCCGTCTCCGAGGAGGAAGTGGGATGCTCCACCGTTCCCATGGCAGCAACATCATTGTCACAACAACAACACACACTAGCAGGTAGGTTGAATCACAGCAGCCGTGGCAGACAAGAGACACACTCTCCTAATCTCTTTGAAACCGTCAATGATCATTCGATGGAATCCTTTAGAATTCAGACCAGACAATGTTTATTTGTATTTATTTATTTATATTAAACTATATGTGGCTTCATTTTGCATATTAACGGAGCAAACATCTGTGATAGTGATTTGATCACATGCTTTGGTTTCAGAGCACAGCAACATTCAGCGATAGGCCTGCAGTAATGTGTTGCCATTGGGAATGTTTTTGTATGATAAAATACTGCCTGCCGACTGTACCATTGAATGTACATCAACGTTTTGAAGAGATTTTTAAATTTAAAAAAGTTGAAAGAAATACCATAGGGAAAAAGATGACAAGATCTCAAGTTCAACTTTATTTGTCCCAGAGGGCAATTGGTTTTGCAGAAAAGGAGCCTAAAAGTGACAGAAAATCCACATGGATCATAATGCAGTCCTAGTGGAATACAATGAGCTAGTCCATCAAGTCCTAGTGGAATACAATGATCTAGTCCAAGTTATAGTGAATACAATGAGCTAGTCCATCAAGTCAAGTCCTAGTGGAATACAATGATCTAGTCCAAGTTATAGTGAATACAATGAGCTAGTCCATCAAGTCCGAGGGCTGACAGCCATCAATACTACTATACATAGTAAGCCTACTAGTGGTCCACATTAGCAGGCGCATCAACAACATATTACCATCATCATCATCATCATCATCATCATCATCCCTTTAAGTGCTTTTTCTCTTCCCTGTGTTTAAAAGGTAAATGGCCATAGTGGTGAAGGAGTGCCTGTACCTGTTAGACTAACCAGTGGGGAATCTAAACAGGGAGCCAGAGGGACCTGGAACTCATGGTGTAGGGGCACAGTCAGACAGGATGGAACTCATGCTGTAGGGGAACAGTCAGACATGATGGAACTTATGGTGTAGGGGAACAGTCAGACAGGATGGAACTCATGGTGTAGGGGCACAGTCAGACAGGATGTAACTCATGGTGTAGGGGAACAGTCAGACAGGATGGAACTTATGGTGTAGGGGAACAGTCAGACAGGATGGAACTCATGGTGTAGGGGCACAGTCAGACAGGATGGAACTTATGGTGTAGGTGCTGGGCTCAGTCAGACAGGATGGAACTTATGGTGTAGGGGCACAGTCAGACAGGATGGAACTCATGGTGTAGGGGCACAGTCAGACAGGATGGAACTCATGGTGTAGGGGCACAGTCAGACAGGATGGAACTCATAGTGTAGGGGAACAGTCAGACAGCATGGAACTCATGGTGTAGGGGAACAGTCAGACAGGATGGAACTTATGGTGTAGGGGCACAGTCAGACAGGATGGAACTCATGGTGTAGGGGCACAGTCAGACAGGATGGAACTCATGGTGTAGGGGAACAGTCAGACAGGATGGAACTCATGGTGTAGGGGCACAGTCAGACAGGATGGAACTCATGGTGTAGGGGCACAGTCAGACAGGATGGAACTCATGCTGTAGGGGAACAGTCAGACAGGATGGAACTCATGGTGTAGGGGCACAGTCAGACAGGATGGAACTCATGATGTAGGGGAACAGTCAGACAGGATGGAACTCATGGTGTAGGGGCACAGTCAGACAGGATGGAACTCATGCTGTAGGGGCACAGTCAGACAGGATGGAACGCATGCTGTAGGGGCACAGTCAGACAGGATGGAACTCATTGTGTAGGGGCACAGTCAGACAGGATGGAACTCATGCTGTAGGGGCACAGTCAGACAGGATGGAACTCATGGTGCAGGGGAACAGTCAGACAGGATGGAACTCATGGTGTAGGGACTGGGTACAGTCAGACAGGATGGAACTCATGCTGCAGGGACTGGGTACAGTGAGACAGGATGAACTCATAGTGCAGGGACTGGGTACAGTGAGACAGGATGAACTCATAGTGCAGGGACTGGGTACAGTGAGACAGGATGAACTCATAGTGCAGGGACTGGGCACAGTGAGACAGGATGAACGCATAGTGCAAGGACTGGGCACAGTGAGACAGGATGGAACTCATAGTGCAGGGACTGGGTATAGTGAGACAGGATGGAACTCATAGTGCAGGGACTGGGCACAGTGAGACAGGATGAACTCATAGTGCAGGGACTGGGTATAGTGAGACAGGATGAACTCATAGTGCAGGGACTGGGCACAGTGAGACAGGATGAACTCATAGTGCAGGGACTGGGTACAGTGAGACAGGATGAACTCATAGTGCAGGGACTGGGCACAGTGAGACAGGATGAACGCATAGTGCAGGGACTTGGCTCAGTCAGACAGGATGGAATTCATGGTGTAGGTGCTGGGCTCAGTCAGACAGGATGTAACTCATGGTGTAGGTGCTGGGCTCAGTCAGACAGGATGGAATTCATGGTGTAGGTGCTGGGCTCAGTCAGACAGGATGTAACTGATGGTGTAGGTGCTGGGCTCAGTCAGACAGGATGGAATTCATGGTGTAGGTGCTGGGCTCAGTCAGACAGGATGGAATTCATGGTGTAGGTGCTCAGTCAGACAGGATGTAACTCATGGTGTAGGTGCTGGGCTCAGTCAGACAGGATGGAACTCATGGTGTAGGGACACAGTCAGACAGGATGGAACTCATGGTGTAGGTGCACAGTCAGACAGGATGGAACTCATGGTGTAGGGACACAGTCAGACAGGATGGAACTCATGGTGTAGGGACACAGTCAGACAGGATGTAACTCATGGTGTAGGGACACAGTCAGACAGGATGGAACTCATGGTGTAGGGACACAGTCAGACAGGATGGAACTCATGGTGTAGGGACACAGTCAGACAGGATGGAACTCATGGTGTAGGGGCACAGTCAGACAGGATGGAACTCATGGTGTAGGTGCACAGTCAGACAGGATGGAACTCATGGTGTAGGTGCTGGGCTCAGTCAGACAGGATGGAGTCTACCTTCCTCCTGCATATCTGTTGTACAGGTCAGACAGGTCAGACAGGATGGAATTCATGGTGTAGGTGCTCAGTCAGACAGGATGGAACTCATGGTGTAGGGGCACAGTCAGACAGGATGGAGTCTACCTTCCTCCTGCATATCTGTTGTACAGGTCAGACAGGTCAGACAGACTACTCTGCTGGGCTACCCTGATCTCACCTTCACTATTCCAGCTAGTGTATTTTTAGATTTGACACCAACGTTGCCGTACCAACAAATCAAAGAAAATGTTAAGACAGAATCTTTGTACGACTTTAAAAAAATTGTCATCAAGGTCCGGTCTACCAGGAACAACGTTTATGCTGGCCCTTCTTACACAACATGTCAGTGTTACACTCAAAGTTCAATTTATTATCAATTATTGTGCCAAGATACTTGGAATCTACAGTGTCTACCATCTGGCCCTTGATGACAGTGTTCTGAGGGGTAAAAGGTTGACGCCTGAAAACAATTCTGTCACAGCAACGTACAACATCATCAACAACAGAGCCATGGGCAGTTTCATCGGCATTAAGGAGACTAACTATTACAGAGTCGTCCGCAATCTTCAGGAACCAGCTACTCATCAGTGTACAGGATATAGACGAGTGCTAAGTATACAAAAAAATCTAGCCTTATCTTACTGATCGATCTCTCTTTCTCTCTCTGTCTCTCTCCCTGTGTGTGTACGTACGTGTCCAATATGTCAGCTGCAGATACAACAGCTGCTTGCACTGCGAGTCCACTGGCAGAGAAGAAAACGAAGAAACCTAGCCAGGCAAAACAAGACAAGTAGAACCGTAGAACAGCCTCCACAGCAACCTGGCATGCGTCCTAAGTGGCACCCTATTCCCTAGCTATGAAGTGTACTCCTTTTGATCAGAGTAGTGCACTATATAGGGAATAGGGTACCACTTGGAATGCAAACTTGATGTTCAATAAGTAACTTAGACAGACAGATGACAGACAATGACTGACCATCCTTTTGACAGACAGACTTACGGCTGAATTCAATCTGTATCACAGAGGTATCGCAGAAAATCTGCATTAAATGCAAATTCATTGGTGTAAAACACTACTTAAGAGTTTTTGGGGGTATCTGTACTGTACTATATATATTTTTGACAACTTTTACTTTTACTCTACTACATTCCTAAAGAAAATCATGTACTTTTTACTCCATACCTTTTCCCTGACACCTAGAAGTACTCATTACATTTTGAATGCTGACTAGGACAGGAAAACGATCCGATATACACACTTATCAAGAAAACATCCCTGGTCATCCCTACTGCCTCTGATCTGGCGGACTCACTAAACACAAATGCTTTGTTTGTAAATGATGTTGGAGTGTTGGAGTGTGCCCTTGGCTATCTGTAAAAAATATATATATTATTGTGCTGTCTGGTTAGCTAAATATAAGGAATGTGAAATAATGTATATATATATTATCAATTACATTTACTTTTGATACTTAAGTATATTTAAAACCAAATACTTTTAGACTTTTACTTAAGTAGTATTTTACTGGGTGACTTTCACTTTTACTTGAGTCATTTTCTATTAATGTATTTTTACTTCTACTCAAGTATGACAATTGGGTACTTTGTTCACCATTGTGTAAAGGTACTTTCTGATTGAGCCAACATGTGCAGCGTCTACCGTGAATTCAGTCTCTGCGACCACGGGAACATTGCCTTTAATTGTCACGCCTGCTCCCGCTCTCCCTCTCTGGGCGCTCGACGGCGCCAGGCTACCCATCATTACGCACACCTGTCACCATCATTACGCGCATCAGCGCTCATTGGACTCACCTGGACTCCCATCACTTTGTTGATTGCCTCCTCTATATCTGTCTGTTCCTCAGTTTGTTCCCCCATGTCAGCATTATTAATGTCATTATTTTTCCCGTCCAGACGCTGTCCGTGTTCTGTTTCATGTCCGTTGCTTATTAAATGTTCAGTCCCTGTACTTGCTTCTCGTCTCCCAGCGTCTGTCCTTACAATGGTGCTATAAAGCGGCTCTTCATCGCTACGGATGGAATAGAGCCCTTTCTGTAGATAAAGGAGCTATCAGGGTATCCGTCTGGCCGGGCCTTATACCATGCAGGTGGAAACGACAATGTAGCTACTTGCATTAGGTCCAAAATCCTACAGTACCAGTCAAAAGTATTGACACACCTACTCATTCCAGGGTTTTTCTTTATTTTGACTATTTTCTAGACTGTAGATTAATAGTGAAGACATCAAAACTATGAAATAACACATTGGGAATCATGTAGTAAACAAAAAAAGTGTTAAACAAAATCTAAATATATTTTATATTTGAGATTCTTCAAAGTAGCCACCCTTTGCCTTGACAGCTTTGCACTCTCTTGGCAAACCCTGGAATGAGTAAAACATTCTCTAACATGAAGTTCCAAACAGGATATAAGTATTTGGCTATATTTCATGCAAAGTGTTTTTTGTTGTTGTATACACAAACTGCAGCAGCCTACCACTCCCATGTCTAATATGCCTGCTGCGTAAAACTTATGAATCCAACATATTGTTAATTGTTATTGTTGTAATTGTTAATTGGTTTATTAATTGTTAATTAATATAACTAAGATATTTATAAGATTGCTTTAATGTTTTAGACATTCTGTCCTGGACTCGTGAAAAGTGAGCGGTAGTCTTGGTTGGCTAACAGAGATCTTAAACAACAACAACAACTGGATGTCTATTTTTATGAGTCACGGGGCAGTCAGAAGCTGCCTCACAAATGACACCCTATTCCCTACAGAGTGCCCTACTTTTGTCCAGGGCCCATAGGGCACTAGTAAAAAGTAGTGCACTATATGGGAAATAGGGTGCCATTTAGGATGTATCCAGGGAATCGTCTCTGATCCAATTTGGAATTGAGATCAGTCTCTGTCCCATGTGAATCTCTCAAGTCTAAAATGACAGATAAGGGACCTTCTATTGGACAGAAGGACTCTGGCTGAACTTTGACCTTCTAAACCAAAACAACATTGACTACTGACATACCACTCATGCATGGCAAGACTTTTACTGTACACCCCCTTAGTACTGTGCTAAACCCAGTACATACACCGTTTTTTGTTTGTTGTTTAGTATTTAATGTATATACAATAACAACACCCAGAAACGTACGTAACTTATTTTATCATTAGGAATTATTTTTATTTTCTACAGGATTGATCCCATACTCTGATGTGGCATTAGGCCCATGATTGGGTGACATTTTAAACTACAGATGTAGAATTTTAATTTGATCACCCTGTTGCAGGAGATCTTTCCTGCATTGCGGGGACATGTAAAACTTGTAGAGTATTTGAGGATTCAAAAGGCTTCTGAAGTTTGTCATTTCCACTTTCAGATTTTAGACTTGATTTTTCCTCACGAAAAGTGTATCAACCCCTACAAAATATGACAATTCACTATGCTTATAATAATTCACATTTAGCAAACTGGCTTAAATTAAGATTCTACACCTGTATTGAGCTGTTGACAGCTACTGTTCAGTGTCATCATGTCCTTTTGATTATAGACTGGATCTTTATTCCATGTTCTATATGTATAGTACACAGCAAATGAACCACGTGAAAATTAAAGATGTCTACAGAATTATAATGTCTACAGAGAGATTGGTTTTATCAATTATTTAGCACTGAACACTAATGAACACATTTCTTAACAATTTTTTGATGGAAACATACATTATACTGTATTTATTTTATTTTATCAGTTATAAATGATGGTATATAAAACAAATAAATCTATATCTGCATTTTGGGTAAACTTTATTTGTTTGAATTGATAATGATTACATGTGTAATCTAATGGCTCTATTCAATCTGTATGTCGGAGATTCAACGTTACAGCGTGATTGAAATTTAAAGGCAATGTTCCCACGTTAGGGGAGACTGCGTTCAACCAGAAACGCTGCATACGGTATGGCGGCTTAATCAGGAATCACCTTTACATTTCTATCCGCAATCTGTAATGCTTCAGCGATGCAGATGGAATAGAGCCCTAAAATAATTTATTTGATACAATAAAGTGTCGATGTTAAAGAAGTGTCTGTTTTACTTAAAAAAAAAAACATCCTTATTAACTGTATAAATTGCTCTTATCAGTAAGAACCACCAATAGGAGGTCTTATTACAGTAAGAACCACCAATAGGAGGTCTTATTACAGTAAGAACCACCAATAGCAGGCCTTAATACAGTAAGAACCACCAATAGCAGGCCTTAATACAGTAAGAACCACCAATAGCAGGCCTTAATACAGTAAGAACCACCAATAGCAGGCCTTAATACAGTAAGAACCATCAATAGGAGGCCTTAATACAGTAAGAACCACCAATAGGAGGTCTTATTACAGTAAGAACCACCAATAGCAGGCCTTATTACAGTAAGAACCACCAATAGGAGGTCTTATTACAGTAAGAACCACCAATAGCAGGCCTTAATACAGTAAGAACCACCAATAGGAGGCCTTAATACAGTAAGAACCACCAATAGCAGGCCTTAATACAGTAAGAACCACCAATAGGAGGCCTTAATACAGTAAGAACCACCAATAGGAGGCCTTAATACAGTAAGAACCACCAATAGCAGGCCTTAATACAGTAAGAACCACCAATAGCAGGCCTTAATACAGTAAGAACCACCAATAGGAGGCCTTAATACAGTAAGAACCACCAATAGCAGGCCTTAATACAGTAAGAACCACCAATAGCAGGCCTTAATACAGTAAGAACCACCAATAGCAGGCCTTAATACAGTAAGAACCACCAATAGCAGGCCTTAATACAGCAAGAACCACCAATAGCAGGCCTTAATACAGTAAGAACCACCAATAGCAGGCCTTAATACAGTAAGAACCACCAATAGCAGGCCTTAATACAGTAAGAACCACCAATAGGAGGCCTTAATACAGTAAGAACCACCAATAGCAGGCCTTAATACAGTAAGAACCACCAATAGGAGGCCTTAATACAGTAAGAACCACCAATAGGAGGCCTTAATACAGTAAGAACCACCAATAGCAGGCCTTAATACAGTAAGAACCACCAATAGCAGGCCTTAATACAGTAAGAACCACCAATAGCAGGCCTTAATACAGTAAGAACCACCAATAGCAGGCCTTAATACAGTAAGAACCACCAATAGCAGGCCTTAATACAGTAAGAACCACCAATAGCAGGCCTTAATACAGTAAGAACCACCAATAGGAGGCCTTAATACAGTAAGAACCACCAATAGCAGGCCTTAATACAGTAAGAACCACCAATAGGAGGCCTTAATACAGTAAGAACCACCAATAGGAGGCCTTAATACAGTAAGAACCACCAATAGCAGGCCTTAATACAGTAAGAACCACCAATAGCAGGCCTTAATACAGTAAGAACCACCAATAGGAGGCCTTAATACAGTAAGAACCACCAATAGCAGGCCTTAATACAGTAAGAACCACCAATAGCAGGCCTTAATACAGTAAGAACCACCAATAGCAGGCCTTAATACAGTAAGAACCACCAATAGCAGGCCTTAATACAGTAAGAACCACCAATAGCAGGCCTTAATACAGTAAGAACCACCAATAGCAGGCCTTAATACAGTAAGAACCACCAATAGCAGGCCTTAATACAGTAAGAACCACCAATAGCAGGCCTTAATACAGTAAGAACCACCAATAGCAGGCCTTAATACAGTAAGAACCACCAATAGCAGGCCACGAAGGTGTGGGTCTCAACTGGAACCCTATTCCCTTTAAAGTGTACTAATTTGACCGGGACCCATGAGGCTCTGGTCAAAAGTAGTGCACTATAAAAGGGAATAGGGTGCCATTTGGTAATGCTAATAGGGTGCCATTTTGGACACATTCAATACAGCTGTGACATTAGTGTTGCGTCACTGACCTGTAGTGTTGAGTAAGGTCGACTTGTATTACAACCCTAAAATAGACCATTCAGCTTATCAATTATTCAACAGACGAAGAGCTATGAGCATAAAACACATAAATATTTCAAAACGTGACCGGTTTTCACCAAAGTATTTCATAATAACACTGTAGCCCTGTTCAGTCTTCCTCCCCACAGTTCCCCCTTTTTACTGGAGGACCAGGGAACTGCACTCTGCTGAAGGACTGGCCTGATATCTCAGCTCCCAGATCTACAGTAATACAACAAACTCCTATGACTATTACTGTCTGTTGTGCCTTAGATGTGCAGTGTCCATAACAGGACCGCCTCAGAATCACTACATTCAAGATACAAAACTGGCACAGTGTGTTAGCCCTGGGCTGATAGTCAGAGGAGTTGGCTAATGATCCGGGACAATGGCTACTGATATTCTGGATAGTTCAGTATAGTTCACACTTCAAATTCTTTGGACAGCAGATGAAGAATCAGATGAAGAATCACTTTTTTGTTTTTACATTTCATGTGATTATTAAATGGTACATCCAAATCTCCTCAGTGGAAAGGTAAGTTATAAAGCAGTAGAAACTCTATATCTTGTTGTACTTCTGTACTTTTACATCTCCCATCAACAACAACAGTCACAACATATCTCCAGAATTGTACTACCCTCTAACATTGCCCATATTACATTTAACATACCTGTTACCCCTGCTACCCATGTTACCCCTGTTACCCATGCTACCCCTGCCACCCATGTTACTCATGCTACCCATGTTAAACATGCTACCCATTCTACCCCTGTTACCCATGTTACCCCTGCTACCCATTCTACCCCTGTTACCCATGTTACCCCTGCTACCCATGTTACCCATGTTACCCCTGCTACCCATGTTACCCCTGTTACCCCTCTTACCCCTGTTACCCCTGTTACCCGTGTTACCCCTGTTACCCATGTTACCCATGCTACCCATGCTACCCCTGTTACCCATGTTACCCCTGTTACCCCTGTTACCCATGTTACACGTTACCCCTGTTACCCATGTTACCCATGTTACCCATGCTACCCATGCTACCCCTGTTACCCATTTTACCCCTGTTACCCCTGCTACCCATGTTACCCATGTTACCCATGCTACCCCTGTTACCCATGTTACCCCTGTTACCCCTGCTACCCATGTTACCCATGCTACCCATGTTACCCATGTTACACCTTCTACCCATGTTACCCCTGCTACCCATGTTACCCCTGTTACCCATGTTACCCATGTTACCCATGTTACCCCTGCTACCCATGTTACCCCTTCTACCCATGTTACCCCTTCTACCCATGTTACCCCTGTTACCCCTTCTACCCATGTTACCCCTTCTACCCATGTTACCCCTGCTACCCATGTTATCCCTTCTACCCCTGTTACCCCTGTTACCCATGTTACCCATGTTACCCATGTTACCCATGTTACCCATGTTACCCCTGCTACCCATGTTACCCCTGCCACCCATGTTACCCCTGTTACCCATGTTACCCCTGTTACCCATGTTACCCATGTTACCCATGTTACCCATGTTACCCATGTTACCCCTTCTACCATGTTACCCCTTCTACCCATGTTACCCCTTCTACCCATGTTACCCCTTCTACCTATGTTACCCCTTCTACCCATGTTACCCCTGTTACCCATGTTACCCCTGTTACCCATGTTACCCATGTTACCCATGCTACCCCTGTTACCCCTGCTACCCATGTTACCCATGTTACCCCTGCTACCCATGTTACCCCTGTTACCCCTCTTACCCCTGTTACCCCTGTTACCCGTGTTACCCCTGTTACCCATGTTACCCATGCTACCCATGCTACCCCTGTTACCCATGTTACCCCTGTTACCCTTGTTACCCCTGTTACCCATGTTACACATGTTAGCCCTGTTACCCATGTTACCCATGTTACCCATGCTACCCATGCTACCCCTGTTACCCATTTTACCCCTGTTACCCCTGCTACTCATGTTACCCATGCTACCCATGCTACCCCTGTTACCCATGTTACCCCTGTTACCCCTGCTACCCATGTTACCCATGCTACCCATGTTACCCATGTTACACCTTCTACCCATGTTACCCCTGCTACCCATGTTACCCCTGTTACCCATGTTACCCATGTTACCCCTTCTACCCATGTTACCCCTTCTACCCATGTTACCCCTGTTACCCCTTCTACCCATGTTACCCCTTCTACCCATGTTACCCCTGCTACCCATGTTATCCCTTCTACCCCTGTTACCCCTGTTACCCATGTTACCCATGTTACCCATGTTACCCATGTTACCCATGTTACCCCTGCTACCCATGTTACCCCTGCCACCCATGTTACCCCTGTTACCCATGTTACCCCTGTTACCCATGTTACCCATGTTACCCATGTTACCCATGTTACCCCTTCTACCATGTTACCCCTTCTACCCATGTTACCCCTTCTACCCATGTTACCCCTTCTACCTATGTTACCCCTTCTACCCATGTTACCCATGTTACCCATGTTACCCCTGTTACCCATGTTACCCATGTTACCCATGCTACCCCTGTTACCCCTTCTACCCATGTTACCCCTGTTACCCATGTTACCCCTTCTACCCATGTTACCCCTTCTACCCATGTTACCCCTGTTACCCATGTTACCCCTTCTACCCATGTTACCCATGTTACCCATGTTACCCATGTTACCCCTGTTACCCCTGTTACCCCTGTTACCCCTGCTACCCATGTTACCCATGTTACCCATGCTACCCATGTTACCCCTGCTACCCATGTTACCCCTGCTACCCATGTTACCCCTGTTACCCATGTTACCCCTGCTACCCATGTTACCCCTGCTACCCATGTTACCCATGTTACCCATGCTACCCATGTTACCCCTGCTACCCATGTTACCCCTTCTACCCATGTTACCCCTGTTACCCATGTTACCCCTTCTACCCATGTTACCCATGTTACCCATGTTACCCATGTTACCCCTGTTACCCATGTTACCCATGTTACCCATGTTACCCATGTTACCCCTGTTACCCCTGTTACCCCTGTTACCCCTGCTACCCATGTTACCCATGTTACCCATGCTACCCATGTTACCCCTGCTACCCATGTTACCCCTGCTACCCATGTTACCCCTGTTACCCATGTTACCCCTGCTACACATGTTACCCCTGCTACCCATGTTACCCATGTTACCCATGCTACCCATGTTACCCCTGCTACCCATGTTACCCCTTCTACCCATGTTACCCCTGTTACCCATGTTACCCCTTCTACCCATGTTACCCATGTTACCCATGTTACCCATGTTACCCCTGTTACCCCTGTTACCCATGTTGCCCATGCTACCCATGTTACCCCTGTTACCCATGTTACCCCTGCTACACCCATGTTCTTTGTTCCGTTTCTCCATCAATGTTTTCCTAACTGGTTAAACAATGTGTTTGGGTAAAAACATATCTGGTAATTAGCAAATAACACGACCAGCATGTATATTTCAATCCTCATTAAATCACTATGGTTTCCATATGGTTTCCATAGGCGTCGTACTACATGAGAGGGCCTCTCTACTGTTGAGCATCGTTACAGCGTTAGAACAGTTCGTCTTCACCAGTCGGCGGCTCCTTCGTCACGTTCTGCTCCAACATTCCTGAGAGGGGAAAGCGATGGAAAATAACAATATGATTTGAGCTACAGAGGACTGGAAGAAGAGCCATGTCTGCACATCTGTTTATTTCTCTACTACCTCCTCAAGCTTTACGGAAGCTTAAAGAGAAACACTTTCTGCATCCCAAATTGGACCCTATTTCCATATGTAGTGCACTACTTTTGACCAGTGCACATAAGGCCCTGATCAAAGCTAGTGCACTACATAGGGAATAGGGTGCTATTTCGGACTTACACATGGAATATTTATAAGGCCATGACAAACCCCAAGAGGCTTAATTCATTAAACAAACCCTTGACCCCAATCAGGAAATGGTAGTTTAATTGGCTAAGCTCGCGGTGGGCAACCACGCCCACCCCTGAGGTATAACAAGGTAAGGTTGCCCACCCCTACGGTATAACAAGGTAAGGTTGCCCACCCCTACGGTATAACAAGGTAAGGTTGCCCACCCCTACGGTATAACAAGGTAAGGTTGCCCACCTCTACGGTATAACAAGGTAAGGTTGCCCACCCCTACGGTATTACAAGGTAAGGTTGCCCACCCCTACGGTATAACAAGGTAAGGTTGCCCACCCCTACGGTATAACAAGGTAAGGTTGCCCACCCCTACGGTATTACAAGGTAAGGTTGCCCACCCCTACGGTATAACAAGGTAAGGTTGCCCACCCCTGAGGTATAATAAGGTAAGGTTGCCCACCCCTACGGTATAACAAGGTAAGGTTGCCCACCCCTGAGGTATAACAAGGTAAGGTTGCCCACCCCTAACGGTATAACAAGGTAAGGTTGCCCACCCCTACGGTATAACAAGGTAAGGTTGCCCACCCCTAACGGTATAACAAGGTAAGGTTGCCCACCCCTACGGTATAACAAGGTAAGGTCGCCCACCCCTGAGGTATAACAAGGTAAGGTTGCCCACCCCTGAGGTATAACAAGGTAAGGTTGCCCACCCCTGAGGTATAACAAGGTAAGGTTGCCCACCCCTGAGGTATAACAAGGTAAGGTTGCCCACCCCTGAGGTATAAAAAGGTAAGGTTGCCCACCCCTGAGGTATAAAAAGGTAAGGTTGCCCACCCCTGAGGTATAACAAGGTAAGGTTGCCCACCCCTGAGGTATAACAAGGTAAGGTTGCCCACCCCTACGGTATAACAAGGTAAGGTTGCCCACCCCTACGGTATAACAAGGTAAGGTTGCCCACCCCTACGGTATAACAAGGTAAGGTTGCCCACCCCTACGGTATAACAAGGTAAGGTTGCCCACCCCTGAGGTATAACAAGGTAAGGTTGCCCACCCCTGAGGTATAACAAGGTAAGGTTGCCCACCCCTACGGTATAACAAGGTAAGGTTGCCCATCCCTACGGTATAACAAGGTAAGGTTGCCCACCCCTGAGGTATAACAAGGTAAGGTTGCCCACCCCTGAGGTATAACAAGGTAAGGTTGCCCACCCCTGAGGTATAACAAGGTAAGGTTGCCCACCCCTACGGTATAACAAGGTAAGGTTGCCCATCCCTACGGTATAACAAGGTAAGGTTGCCCACCCCTGAGGTATTACAAGGTAAGGTTGCCCACCCCTGAGGTATAACAAGGTAAGGTTGCCCACCCCTACGGTATAACAAGGTAAGGTTGCCCACCCCTACGGTATAACAAGGTAAGGTTGCCCACCCCTACGGTATAACAAGGTAAGGTTGCCCACCCCTACGGTATAACAAGGTAAGGTTGCCCATCCCTACGGTATAACAAGGTGTTAGTAGAAGTCTGTCATATTACCATTGGAGCCGCTCTCCTTCCATTTGAACTTGTTGTCCTCTGTGTGTCGTGTCCAGGTGGATCTGAAGGTGACCAGTTCTGAGGTGATGTGAGCCAGGCTCCACTGTAGTCCTCTGGAACTCTCCTTCCACAGATTACTGGAGGGAGACAACAGCTAGTCGTCAGCAGACCTAGGTTCCGATGTTTCTTTAGTTTTTCTTCACCAAATACTCTTTCCCTGTTTGATTGAGCCGACCTGAATTGTGCAGAATGGGCTCTTTGGGACTATTCTGTTGCTTCCATTGCACCAGGCAAACTTAATCAAGCACGAGTAAATATCAGAAAGAAAACCAATACATATTGGGATATGTTTTCTAGGTCACCTATGCCGATTGCAGGGGTCTGGTGGTCCTGGGTTGTCTTCCACCAGGGGAATGACTATCTTCTCAGCCATGTCAGTCAGTAGGGAGAATGTAGGGTCCACTATGAAGTCTATGAAACCTACAAGAGACATGGAGTCTTATGAGGACAGTTTTGTACATTATATCCAACACACACATATATATATATACACACCTTAGTAATGAATGGATCGTTATTCAGTAATGAATGGATCAGTGTTCAGTAATGAATGGATTAGTGTTCAGTAATGAATGGATCAGTGTTCAGTAATGAATGGATCGGTATTCAGTAATGAATGGATCAGTGTTCAGTAGTGAATGGATCAGTGTTCAGTAATGAATGGATCAGTGTTCAGTAATGAATGGATCGGTATTCAGTAATGAATGGATTGGTATTCAGTAATGAATGGATCAGTGTTCAGTAATGAATGGATCAGTGTTCAGTAATGAATGGATCAGTATTCAGTAATGAATGGATCAGTGTTCAGTAATGAATGGATCAGTGTTCAGTCATGAATGGATCAGTGTTCAGTAGTGAATGGATCAGTGTTCAGTAATGAATGAATCAGTGTTCAGTAAAGAATGGATCAGTGTTCAGTAATGAATGGATCAGTGTTCAGTAATGAATGGATCAGTGTTCAGTAATGAATGGATCAGTGTTCAGTAATGAATGGATCAGTGTTCAGTAGTGAATGGATCAGTGTTCAGTAATGAATGGACCAGTGTTCAGTAATGAATGGACCAGTGTTCAGTAATGAATGGATCAGTATTCAGTAATGAATGGATCAGTGTTCAGTAATGAATGGATCAGTGTTCAGTAATGAATGGATCAGTGTTCAGTAATGAATGGTTCGGTGTTCAGTAATGAATGGATCAGTATTCAGTAATGAATGGACCAGTATTCAGTAATGAATGGATCGGTGTTCAGTAATGAATGGATCGGTGTTCAGTAATGAATGGATCGGTATTCAGTAATGAATGGATCGGTATTCAGTAATGAATGGATCAGTGTTCAGT
>NC_074667.1:78412851-78497851 GCF_029448725.1 Salvelinus fontinalis | reverse complement strand
CATCTGTATCGTTCTTACATCCACTCTTCCCTGGAGAGGTTCATGAAGATGTTGGCCTGGTCGTCTTGGAGAAGACGGAACGCAGCACTAATGTGGTGGCTCTCCTGGACTGACCGGTCGTTGTAGATCATAGCAAAGTCTGACCTACACAAAACACACAGATGGAAAACATTAATGAAGTACTGGTTAGATAGCCTGGTCCTAGCCTTGTCCTGGCCTGGTCCTAGCCTGGTCCAAGCTTGGTCCTGGTCTTGTCCTGTCCTGGTCCTAGCCTGGTCCTGGTCTTGTCCTAGCCTGGTCCTGGTCTTGTCCTAGCCTGGTCCTGGTCTTGTCCTAGCCTGGTCCTGGTCTTGTCCTAGCCTGGTCCTAGACTGGTCCTGGCCTTGTCCTGGCCTGGTCCTGGTCTTGTCCTAGCCTGGTCCTGGTCTTGTCCTAGCCTGGTCCTGGTCTTGTCCTGTCCTGGTCCTAGTCTGGTCCTAGTCTTGTCCTAGCCTGGTCCTGGTCTTGTCCTAGCCTGGTCCTGGTCCTGGTCTTGTCCTAGCCTGGTCCTGGTCCTGGTCTTGTCCTAGCCTGGTCCTGTTCTTAGCCTGGTCCTGGTCTTGTCCTGGTCTTGTCCTGGTCCTGGTCTTGTCCTAGCCTGATCCTAGCCTGGTCCTGGCCTTGTCCTAGCCTGGTCCTAGCCTGGTCCTAGACTGGTCCTGGCCTTGTCCTAGCCTGGTCCTAGCCTGGTCCTAGCCTGGTCCTGGACTTGTCCTGGCCTGGTCCTGGCCTTGTCCTAGCCTGGTCCTAGCCTGGTCCTGGCCTTGTCCTAGCCTGGTCCTAGCCTGGTCCTAGCCTGTTCCTAGCCTGGTCATAGCCTGGTCCTAGCCTGGTCCTAGCCTGTTCCTAGCCTGGTCATAGCCTGGTCCTAGCCTGGTCCAAGCCTGGTCCTGGCTTTGTCCTAGCCTGGTCCTAGCCTGGTCCTGGCCTGGTCCTAGCCTGGTCCTAGCCTGGTACTGGCCTGGTACTGGCCTTGTCCTAGCCTGGTCCTAGCCTGGTCCTAGCCTGGTCCTAGCCTGGTCCTGGCATTGTCCTGGCCTGGTCCTGGCCTGGTCCTGGCCTTGTCCTAGCCTGGTCCTAGCCTGGTCCTGGCCTTGTCCTAGCCTGGTACTAGCCTGGTCCTGGCCTTGTCCTAACCTGTTCCTAGCCTGGTCCTGGCCGTGTTCTAGCCTGGTCCTAGCCTGGTCCTAGCCTGGTCCTGGCCTGGTCCTAGCCTTGTCCTAGCCTGGTACTAATCTGGTCCTAGCCTGGTCCTGGCCTTGTCCTAGCCTGGTACTAGCCTGGTCCTAGCCTGGTCCTAGCCTTGTCCTAGCCAGGTCCTAGCCTGGTCCTAGCCAGGTCCTGGCCTGGTCCTAGCCTGGTCCTAGCCTGGTCCTAGCCTGGTCCTAGCCTTGTCCTAGCCTGGTCCTAGCCTGGTCCTAGCCTGGTCCTAGTACAATGATCTGTGTGTGTTTCGTATAAATCATCTGACTGCTGTTGTCATGCCTGGGACCAGGTGATAGTTTGTCCTGTGTCTGTCTTACAGAAACATGTTTAGCTTGACAATGACAGTGGTAGGATGTGGCTTAAGCACATATAAACCAGGCTAATAGTTAGGGACATCCAGCATCACTGGGTGACTGTCTAGTAATAAAAGTGGTGTTGATGAGAGAGGTAGATGTAAAGGACTGTAAAGGAACAGCAAGTAGTTAATCATTTCCCTGATCAAGCCCACTGTCTAAAGTCATTTGCATACGTGTTTATTAAGCAATTAAAACAAAATTATGGATAATAATGTCAGAGCTAAACATTGAGATTCCCCCAGGGCCAAATACTGCAAATACTGCACAAATACTGCACAATTTGTATTTATTTTATATGAGCATGCATTTTATAGGAGAACTGCATGCTCATAACTTCAAGCTATCTAGCTGATGGCAGCAGGCCCTCATGTTTTGTTCCCAAAATAAAGAGGTCATCTGTGTGCCAGGATACAGAGTTCTTAGGTCCATCTGTGTCTCTATGTGGAAAATCCACTGCTAAAAATACTGCCTTCGCTCCATAAGATATGTTTGCTTAAGAAGGAGTATGCAGGAGCAGTAAGCAGTTGAGAAGCTATCTCTCTCTTTCTCTCCCTCTCCCTCGCTCTCTGTCTCACTCTCTCTTTTTCTCACACACTTTCTCTTTTTCTCTCTCTCCCTCTCAATCTCACTCTCTCCCTCTCAATCTCACTCTCTCCCTCTCAATCTCACTCTCTCCCTCTCAATCTCACTCTCTCCCTCTCAATCTCACTCTCTCCCTCTCCCTCTCCTTTCCCACTCTTTAATACATTCGTAAACACTTCAATAATCTAATAGAATCAGAGAATAAAAGTTTGGCGTAGTCGGCAAGGATACTAATTGCATGGTTTTGTCTTACTTGGTGTTAATGTGGATTCAATTTGACTCTCTCCCACTCACTCTGAAATCAAATGCATTTTCCTTTACTTTCTCTTACTTTGTGTGAATGTGGAAATTGTTGGTAGTTCCAGTGTGTTCGTAGTCATGGATGGCCGCGGCAAACAGGGACGCCAGAACCTCCAGTTCAGTCAACCAGTGCTGCACGTGAGACCCACACAGATACCCTTGCTATAAACATCATATATACACTCAGTGGCCATTTTATTAGGGAAATCACACCATTCACAATGACATTTTTCTCCTACAGACATTGAGTCCCCTTTGGCCGTGGTTTGCTATATAAAACAGACAGACAGGCATCGAGGCGTTCAGGTCCTCTTCGATTGAACGTTAGAATGGACCAAATGACCTAAGCAACTTTGAATGTGGTATGATGGTCAGTGCCAGACGCGCCACTTCCAGTATCTCAGAAATGTTTTCATGCACTTCAGTTTCTGGGGTTTACAGAGAATGGTGCGACAAACACACAGTCAGTGGCAGTCCTGTGTGTGAAAACAGCTGGTTGATGAGAGGTGGAAGGAGAATAGCAAGAATCGTGCAAGCTAACAGGCGGGCCACAAACAGGCAAATTACGACGCAGTACAACAGTCGTGTGCAGAACGACATCTCGGAATGTGCCACTCGACGGGCCCTTGTCACGGATGGATTTAGCGGAAGCAGCATGAGTCCATGGCCCCATCCTGCCTGGTGTCAAAGATACAGGCTGGTGGTGGTGGTGTCATGGTGTGAGGGAATGTTTTCCTTGCACACGTTAGGTCCTTTGATCAAATCAAATCACATTTTATTGGTCACATACACATGGTTAGTAGATGTTAATGCGAGTGTAGCGAAATGCTTGTAAAGGACCTGAAGCGAGGCGACCATCTCTGTCGGCGCCATCTTATATATGATACCAATTGAGCAATGTTTCCATGCCTCAAATAATTCAGGCTGTTCTGGAGGCAGGGGGGGGTCGGACCCGGTACTAGATGGATGTACCTAATAAAGTGGCCTCAGTGTACATAGCACACATATCCATTTCATATACAGTCATTATATAATTATTATACAGTAACCAGAGTTGGAGGCAAGACCAACATAGATACCCTTGTTATAAACATCTCCATTTCATATTTACAGTCATTGGTTTACAGTAAATAAGTAATTTACATTGGATTACAGTAAAAAGAAAGTCACATAAATTGGCTTCCTTCAAGTCCATCCACTACAGCTATTGCCTTGAATTTTCCCCCACCACGTCACCTGACCTGGCAGGCCAACTATGGGCCTATAGACGGGTCATGAAATGCCATTTCAAATACAATATTACAGGGATGATCTGTTGTAAACTGAGTGAAAAAAGGTGCTGTACTGTACCACTAGTCCTGTACGGAGGAGCAGACAGTGTAGGGTTTGTGTGACGTCGGCTGCGTGGACACTGCTGTGGTACGGGTTGCTGTGTTTACTGTAGCCTTTCTCCAGCTTCTCCAAGAAGGACATCAGACAGGAGATGGGGATCTGTAACATGACATCGAGAGTTCACATGGAGTTGGTCCATTGTGTTTAGTCCATTGTGTTTAGTCCACTGTGTTTAGTCCACTGTGTTTAGTCCACTGTGTTTAGTCCATTGTGTTTAGTCCACTGTCTTTAGTCCACTGTCTTTAGTCCACTGTGTTTAGTCCACTGTGTTTAGTCCACTGTGTTTAGTCCACGGTGTTTAGTCCACGGTGTTTAGTCCACGGTGTTTAGTCCACGGTGTTTAGTCCACTGTGTTTAGTCCACTGTGTTTAGTCCACGGTGTTTAGTCCACTGTGTTTAGTCCACGGTGTTTAGTCCACTGTCTTTAGTCCACTGTGTTTAGTCCACGGTGTTTAGTCCACGGTGTTTAGTCCACGGTGTTTAGTCCACTGTCTTTAGTCCACTGTGTTTAGTCCACTGTGTTTAGTCCACGGTGTTTAGTCCACTGTGTTTAGTCCACGGTGTTTAGTCCACTGTCTTTAGTCCACTGTCTTTAGTCCACTGTGTTTAGTCCACGGTGTTTAGTCCACGGTGTTTAGTCCACTGTGTTTAGTCCACTGTGTTTAGTCCACTGTGTTTAGTCCACTGTATCATCAACCTCTCAACGTCATCTGTGTCGGAATCTGCTCCCGAGATGTAAGACTTTACCAACTAGAATAATTCCATTTAGCTAAGAAGATATGTGTGTTCACTTCAGCAGACAAACCATGTGTTTTTTTGGGCAGCGAGAGAAGTTTGAATTGTTAAAGGCTAATGTAGAATTAAATCTGTACAGAAACTGAAAGAGTCAAATATAGTAAGGAAACGAGTCAAATATAGTAAGGATGTGCTAAGTGATATAGGTGGAGACCTTGAATCTGCTGTTGAGTTCGTATCGTGTGACCAGCTCCAAGAACAGGGTCTGTAGTGCGTGGTCATGGCAGACAGTGTTCAGGGCAAACACATCAAAGTTCCACCGGTCAATGTCCTAAAGATGGAGAGAATCGAGACCCACAGAGTCTGATCTCATTATGTCCACATTGACTTTTTCAAGAAATAGAGACAGTCTGATATTAAAAAGGATAGCTACATTTATTTAACCGTTATTTAACTAGGCAAGTCAATTAAGAACAAATTGTTGTTTACAATGACGGCCAAACCAAGAGGCAAAATGTCTCCTGCTGTGGGATAGCCATTTGACTACATCAAAACGTAGTACGGTCATATTGTAGTAAGTTTTTTTTCTTTTCTTGTCCACATGACCTGACCAGGACAAACTAGTCACGTGGTCAGGGAAACTCCTGGCTCAGCTCTCTATGTGGTGACTACTTGGCTTAGGGAAACGGACTTGCCTAGTTAAATAAAGGTTCAAATAAAAAAAATGTGGTGCCTAATGAAAGATTTGTAGACTGATAACAGATAAGACGTTGTCACCCTGAGACAGTTGACGACTGCTGCAGGTTGGTCCGGCATGGCAGCCGTGTAGGCCCTTCTGAACATCCTGGAACAACAGCACACGGAATGTTTGGCACTGGACAATCTCAGAAGTGAATCTGTCATTTCCTTGTTTTAACCTGAATGTGGATCATGCATTTCACTGCTAACGAACCTAGATTAACTCATTCTGACTCTGTGACACACACACTTTACAAACCCCATGCACAACTTTATTTAGGAGGAGTTTTTTTTTTTTTTACATTTCATTTCTTTCTCAAATTAATGAGGAGGACCATCCTCCTCTACCTCACTGGGTGAGCCTCCTTTGCATGTATATTATAAATTAACGCCCTCATTAAGCATAATAACGTTTTATATCTACCTCTCAACGAATATCCCAGCCTGCACTGCATGGACGATGCTGCGGAACTTTGGTTTGTCGTCGGAGCGGCGGGAAGGGCGGCGGGCCCTCTGAGTGAAGGTTGAAGCCAGCCAATCAGTAACCTCCGTGGGCACACCATCAGAGTGGAGCTTCTGGAGGTCATCCTCTGCATCCAGACTCGGTCTGAGAGGAGAGAGAACAAATCAGACCCTGTCTGAGAGGAGAGAGAACAAATCAGACCCGGTCTGAGAGGAGAGAGAACAAATCAGACCCTGTCTGAGAGGAGAGAGAACAAATCAGACCTGGTCTGAGAGGAGAGAGAACAAATCAGACCCTGTCTGAGAGGAGAGAGAACAAATCAGACCCTGTCTGACACGGGAGATAGAGAGAGAACAAATCAGACCCTGTCTGAGAGAGACAGAGAGAGAGAACAAATCAGACCCTGTCAGAGGGGAGAGAGAACAGATCAGGCCCTGTCTGAGACGGTAGAGAGAGCGAGAACAGATCAGACCATGTCTGAGACGGGTAAGAGAGAAAACAAATCAGACCCTGCCTGAGACGGGAGAGAGAGAGAACAAATCAGACCCTGTCTGGGGGGAGAGAGAGAACAAATCAGACCCTGTCTGAGAGGGGAGAGAGAGAGAGAACAAATCAGACCCTGTCTGAGACGGGAGAGAGAGAGAGAGAACAGATCAGACCCTGTCTGAGACGGGAGAGAGAACAAATCAGACCCTGTCTGAGACGGGAGAGAGAACAAATCAGACCCTGTCTGAGACGGGAGAGAGAGAGAGAACAGATCAGACCCTGTCTGAGACGGTAGAGAGAGAACAAATCAGACCCTGTCTGAGACGGGAGAGAGAGAGAACAACTCAGACCCTGTCTGAGACGGGAGAGAGAGAGAATAACTCAGACCCTGTCTGAGACGGAAGAGAGAGAGAACAAATCAGACCCTGTCTGAGACGGGAGAGAGAGAGAACAAATCAGACCCTGTCTGAGACGGGAGAGAGAGAGAACAAATCAGACCCTGTCTGAGACGGGAGAGAGAGAGAACAAATCAGACCCTGTCTGAGACGGGAGGGAGAGAGAACAAATCAGACCCTGTCTGACACGGGAGAGAGAGAGAACAAATCAGACCCTGTCAGAGGGGAGAGAGAACAGATCAGACCCTGTCTGGGGGGAGAGAGAGAACAAATCAGACCCTGTCTGAGAGGGGAGAGAGAGAGAGAACAAATCAGACCCTGTCTGAGACGGGAAAGAGAGAGAGAGAACAGATCAAACCCTGTCTGAGACGGGAGAGAGAACAAATCAGACCCTGTCTGAGACGGGAGAGAGAGAGAGAACAGATCAGACCCTGTCTGAGACGGTAGAGAGAGAACAAATCAGACCCTGTCCGAGACAGGAGAGAGAGAGAGAGAGAGAGAACAAATCAGACCCTGTCTGAGACGGGAGAGAGAGAGAACAAATCAGACCCTGTCTGAGACGGGAGAGAGAGAGAACAAATCAGACCCTGTCTGAGACGGGAGAGAGAGAGAGAACAAATCAGACCCTGTCTGAGACGGGAGAGAGAGAACAAATCAGACCCTGTCTGAGACGGGAGAGAGAGAACAAATCAGACCCTGTCTGAGACGGGAGAGAGAGAGAGAACAGATCAGACCCTGTCTGAGACGGGAGATAGAGAGAACAAATCAGACCCTGTCTGAGACGGGAGATAGAGAGAACAAATCAGACCCTGTCTGAGACGGGAGATAGAGAGAACAAATCAGACCCTGTCTGAGACGGGAGATAGAGAGAACAGATCAGACCCTGTCTGAGACGGAAGAGAGAGAGAACAAATCAGACCCTGTCTGAGAGAGACAGAACAAATCAGACCCTGTCTGAGAGAGACAGAGAGAGAGAACAAATCAGACCCTGTCAGAGGGGAGAGAGAACAGATCAGACCCTGTCTGAGACGGGAGAGAGAGCGAGAACAGATCAGACCATGTCTGAGACGGGAGGGAGAGAGAACAAATCAGACCCTGCCTGAGACGGGAGAGAGAGAGAACAAATCAGACCCTGTCTGAGGGGAGAGAGAGAGAACAAATCAGACCCTGTCTGAGAGGGGAGAGAGAGAGAGAACAAATCAGACCCTGTCTGAGACGGGAGAGAGAGAGAGAACAGATCAGACCCTGTCTGAGACGGGAGAGAGAAAAAATCAGACCCTGTCTGAGACAGGAGAGAGAGAGAGAACAAATCAGACCCTGTCTGAGACGGGAGAGAGAGAGAACAAATCAGACCCTGTCTGAGACGGGAGAGAGAGAACGAATCAGACCCTGTCTGAGACGGGAGATAGAGAGAACAGATCAGACCCTGTCTGAGACGGGAGAGAGAGACAACAAATCAGACCCTGTCTGAGACGGGAGAGAGAGAGAGAACAAATCAGACCCTGTCTGAGACGGGAGAGAGAGAGAACAAATCAGACCCTGTCTGAGACGGGAGAGATTGAGAGAACAGATCAGACCCTGTCTGAGACGGGAGATAGAGAGAACAAATCAGACCCTGTCTGAGACGGGAAAGAGAGAGAGAACAAATCAGACCATGTCTGAGACGAGAGAGAGAACAAATCAGACCTTGTCTGAGACGGGAGATAGAGAGAGAACAAATCAGACTTTGTCTGAGACGGGAGAGAGAGAGAAAACAAATTAGACCCTGTCTGAGATGGGAGGGAGAGAGAACAAATCAGACCCTGTCTGAGACGGGAGAGAGAACAGATCAGACCCTGTCTGAGACGGGAGAGAGAGAGAGAACAAATCAGACCCTGTCTGAGACGGGAGAGAGAACAGATCAGACCCTGTCTGAGACGGGAGAGAGAGAGAGAACAGATCAGACCCTGTCTGAGACGGGAGATAGAGAGAACAAATCAGACCCTGTCTGAGACGGGAGAGAGAGAGAGAACAAATCAGACCATGTCTGAGACGAGAGAGAGAACAAATCAGACCTTGTCTGAGACGGGAGAGAGAGAGAGAACAAATTAGACCCTGTCTGAGACGGGAGAGAGAGAGAGAACAAATCAGACCCTGTCTGAGACGGGAGAGAGAGAGAGAACAAATCATACCCTGTCTGAGACGGGAGAGAGAGAGAACAAATCAGATCCTGTCTGAGACGGAAGAGAGAGAGAACAAATCAGACCCTGTCTGAGATGGGAGGGAGAGAGAACAAATCAGACCCTGTCTGAGACGGGAGAGAGAACAGATCAGACCCTGTCTGAGACGGGAGAGAGAGAGAACAAATCAGACCCTGTCTGAGACGGGAGAGAGAGAGAGAACAAATCAGACCCTGTCTGAGATGGGAGAGAGAGAGAGAACAAATCATACCCTGTCTGAGACGGGAGAGAGAGAGAACAAATCAGACCCTGTCTGAGACGGGAGGGAGAGAGAACAAATCATACCCTGTCTGAGACGGGAGGGAGAGAGAACAAATCAGACCCTGTCTGAGACGGGAGGGAGAGAGAACAAATCAGACCCTGTCTGAGACGGGAGGGAGAGAGAACAGATCAGACCTTGTCTGAGAGAGGAGGGACAGTGACACAATTTTCTTTTGTTTCCCTTTTTTCTTAGCTGCACATCATTCATATCTGTTGGATGAAAAGGGAAACTTGTTTCGGCATTACATCCTTCATCAGTGTGCTTTGGGGTCATAGCATTGGAGACACGTTGGCCTTCGAACGCCTACTGGCTTAGGGAAATACTACATATAGACAAGTCTACACTTGTGTAAAAAAAACATGTGGCAGTGGATAGGCCTGTCAATTTGCCTAATATTGTGGAGCTTTGTGTTCAGAGTATAAACAAGGATATGATTATGTAGTTAGTGTGTGTGCACGTGTTTCTAGCCTTAAGCAGGCAGTAGGGAAATTAACATAAAAAAATAAAATAAATAAAAAATGATAAGGTACAATTACAACACTACAATTACAACACTACAATTACAACACAAGGTACAATTACAACACTACAATTACAACACCACAATTACAACACTACAATTACAACACAAGGTACAATTACAACACAAGGTACAATTACAACACTACAATTACAACACCACAATTACAACACTACAATTACAACACTACAATTACAACACAAGGTACAATTACAACACTACAATTACAACACCACAATTACAACACTACAATTACAACACAAGGTACAATTACAACACAAGGTACAATTACAACACTACAATTACAACACTACAATTACAACACTACAATTACAACACTACAATTACAACACAAGGTACAATTACAACACAAGGTACAATTACAACACTACAATTACAACACTACAATTACAACACAAGGTACAATTACAACACTACAATTACAACACTACAATTACAACACCACAATTACAACACTACAATTACAACACTACAATTACAACACTACAATTACAACACTACAATTACAACACAAGGTACAATTACAACACTACAATTACAACACCACAATTACAACACTACAATTACAACACTACAATTACAACACTACAATTACAACACTACAATTACAACACTACAATTACAACACTACAATTACAACACTACAATTACAACACAAGGTACAATTACAACACTACAATTACAACACTACAATTACAACACTACAATTACAACACAAGGTACAATTACAACACTACAATTACAACACTACAATTACAACACTACAATTACAACACAAGGTACAATTACAACACTACAATTACAACACTACAATTACAACACTACAATTACAACACTACAATTACAACACAAGGTACAATTACAACACTACAATTACAACACTACAATTACAACACTACAATTACAACACTACAATTACAACACAAGGTACAATTACAACACTACAATTACAACACTACAATTACAACACTACAATTACAACACAAGGTACAATTACAACACAAGGTACAATTACAACACTACAATTACAACACTACAATTACAACACTACAATTACAACACTACAATTACAACACTACAATTACAACACAAGGTACAATTACAACACAAGGTACAATTACAACACTACAATTACAACACTACAATTACAACACTACAATTACAACACTACAATTACAACACTACAATTACAACACTACAATTACAACACTACAATTACAACACAAGGTACAATTACAACACTACAATTACAACACTACAATTACAACACTACAATTACAACACTACAATTACAACACTACAATTACAACACCACAATTACAACACTACAATTACAACACTACAATTACAACACTACAATTACAACACTACAATTACAACACTACAATTACAACACTACAATTACAACACTACAATTACAACACTACAATTACAAAACAAGGTACAATTACAACACTATAATTTCAACAAATAAACCATTACAATCAATAGAAACAACTGCAATCCTCAATTTAAGACCGGAGTCGTAAACGGCCCTAGCAGCACCAGGGAATCAAGATGAATTTGGCAGGTTATCCCAACAATGGGAGGCACTAAATCTGTGGAGACCACCAGGAACTCAAGATTTAAGCAACCTTGTGAGCGGGTTTGGTACCTCATTCTTTTATAGTCAGGTAAGTTGGAAGTTTGTGTTGTAGAACTTACAGTATCATGCAGTATAATCACGCAAAAGTTGCCATACTGTGTTGCTACCATGCTGTTGTCATGTTGTGTTGCTACCATGCTGTGTTGTCATGTTGTGTTGCTACCATGCTGTGTTGCCATGTTGTGTTGCTACCATGTTATCATGTTTGTTGCTACCATGTTATCATGTTTGTTGCTACCATGTTATCATGTTTGTTGCTACCATGTTATCATGTTTGTTGCTACCATGCTGTTGTCATGTTGTGTTGCTACCATGCTGTGTTGTCATGTTGTGTTGCTACCATGCTGTGTTGTCATGTTGTGTTGCTACCATGCTGTTGTCATGTTGTGTTGCTACCATGCTGTGTTGTCATGTTGTGTTTCTACCATGTTGTTGTCATGTTGTGTTGCTACCATGCTGTGTTGTCATGTTGTGTTGCTACCATGCTGTGTTGCCATGTTGTGTTGCTACCATGCTGTGTTGCCATGTTTTGTGTTGCTACCATGTTGTGTTGCTACCATGTTGTGTTGCTACCATGCTGTTGTCATGTTGTGTTGCTACCATGTTATCATGTTTGTTGCTACCATGCTGTTGTCATGTTGTGTTGCTACCATGCTGTGTTGTCATGTTGTGTTGCTACCATGCTGTGTTGTTATGTTGTGTTTCTACCATGTTGTTGTCATGTTGTGTTGCTACCATGCTGTGTTGTCATGTTGTGTTTCTACCATGTTGTTGTCATGTTGTGTTGCTACCATGCTGTGTTGTCATGTTGTGTTGCTACCCATGTTGTTGTCATGTTGTTTCTACCATGTTGTTGTCATGTTGTGTTGCTACCATGCTGTGTTGCCATGTTGTGTTGCTACCATGCTGTTGTCATGTTGTGTTGCTACCATGTTGTCATGTTGTGTTGCTACCATGCTGTGTTGTCATGTTGTGTTTCTACCATGTTGTTGTCATGTTGTGTTGCTACCATGCTGTGCTGTCATGTTGTGTTGCTACCATGTTGTTGTCATGTTGTGTTGCTACCATGTTGTCATGTTGTGTTGCTACCATGTTGTTGTCATGTTGTGTTGCTACCATGTTGTTGTTATGTTGTGTTGCTACCATGTTGTTGTTATGTTGTATTGCTACCATGTTGTTGTCATGTTGTGTTGCTACCATGTTGTTGTTATGTTGTTTCTACCATGTTGTTGTCATGTTGTGTTTCTACCATGTTGTTGTCATGTTGTGCTGCTACCCATGTTGTTGTCATGTTGTTTCTACCATGTTGTAGCCATGTTGTGTTGCTACCTTGCTGTTGTTATGTTGTGTTGCTACCATGTTGTTGTTATGTTGTATTGCTACCATGTTGTTGTCATGTTGTGTTCCTACCATGTTGTTGTTATGTTGTATTGCTACCATGTTGTTGTCATGTTGTGTTGCTACCATGTTGTTGTCATGTTGTGTTGCTACCATGTTGTGTTGTCATGTTGTGTTGCTCCCATGCTGTGTTGCCATGTTGTGTTGCTACCATGTTGTTGTCATGTTGTGTTGCTACCATGTTGTTGTTATGTTGTATTGCTACCATGTTGTAGTCATGTTGTTTTGCTACCATGTTGTGTTGCTACCATGTGTTGCTACCATGCTGTTGCCATGTTGTGTTTCTACCATGTGTTGCTACCATGTTGTAGTCATGTTGTGTTGCTACCATGTTGTAGTCATGCTGTGTTGCTACCATGTTGTAGTCATGTTGTGTTGCTACCATGCTGTTGCCATGTTGTGTTGCTACCATGTTGTTGTCATGTTGTGTTGCTACCATGCTGTGCTGCTACCATGTTGTTGTTATGTTGTGTTGCTACCATGCTGTGTTGCCATGTTGTGTTGCTACCATGTTGTTGTCATGTTGTGTTGCTACCATGCTGTGTTGTCATGTTGTGTTGCTACCATGTTGTTGTCATGTTGTGTTGCTACCATGTTGTTGTTATGTTGTGTTGCTACCATGTTGTGTTGCCATGTTGTGTTGCTACCATGTTGTTGTCATGTTGTGTTGCTACCATGCTGTGCTGCTACCATGTTGTTGTTATGTTGTGTTGCTACCATGCTGTGTTGCCATGTTGTGTTGCTACCATGTTGTTGTCATGTTGTGTTGCTACCATGTTGTTGTCATGCTGTGCTGCTACCATGTTGTTGTTATGTTGTGTTGCTACCATGTTGTTTTTATGTTGTGTTGCTACCATGTTGTTGTTATGTTGTGTTGCTACCATGCTGTGTTGTCATGTTGTGTTGCTACCATGTTGTTGTCATGTTGTGTTGCTACCATGTTGTTGTCATGTTGTGTTGCTACCATGTTGTTGTCATGTTGTGTTGCTACCATGTTGTTGTTATGTTGTGTTGCTACCATGTTGTGCTGCTACCATGTTGTTGTTATGTTGTGTTGCTACCATGCTGTGTTGTCATGTTGTGTTGCTACCATGTTGTAGTCATGTTGTGTTGCTACCATGTTGTTGTCATGGATGTCATAAGGTGAATGCACCAATTTGTAAGTCGCTCTGGATAAGAGCGTCTGCTAAATGACTTAAATGTAAATGTATGTCATGTTGTGTTGCTACCATGCTGTGTTGTCATGTGTTGCTGCCATGCTATGTTGTTGTCTTAGGTCTCTCTTCGTGTAGTGTTGCGGTGTCTCTCTTGTTGTGGTGTGTGTTTTGTCCTATATTTTCATATTCATTTTTAATCCCAGCCTCCGTCCCCGCAGGAGGCCTTTTGCCTTTTGAAAGGCCGTCATTGTAAATAAGAATTTGTTCTTCACTGACTTGCCTCGTTAAATAAAGGTTAAATAAACACAAATAAAAGTTGGTACTGTACCTGGTTCCATCAATGTAAACTGCCTCCAGTAAGGATGCTGTGTAGTCCAAGTTCTTCTTTAGATCTTCAAAGTCCACTTCTTTCTCCTCCAGTTGTTTGATCATACACCTCAGCCTGGAAAGAGAGTCCCACTTTGAACAAACAGCTTCCACAGTCTTCATACGCACTTTATGCTATAGGCCTTACGAAGGATTTTGGTCTCGTGAATAATAAGCTTTTAGAGAATTTAAAATCTTGCACACTGCACTTGCTTAGTATCAGCTTTGTATCAGCCCTTCGTCAGCGTTTTTAAGCCTTAAAAGTTGTTTCATTTACAGTAGGAGTGAAAAAGTCATTTCGGTGACGAATAACCTTGGTTCCTGTCATAACACAACAGTATTATCAGGTACAAGATCTTCAGCGAGACAGCACTGTGGTCAAAACACAGTCAGGTGTGTGATGGCAGCAATTACTAAGCAATTTCCCCCATATTTGTATGTTGTGCTTCAATGTTATGAGCTGGCAACTCAGCGCAGATGTCCAGTAACTGCTTTGGCAACAGGTTGAAATGTCTGGGAAACTGGGCGAGAGGGAAAAAGATAGAGAGACAGAGAGAAAGGGAAAGACGGAAGGAGAGAGAGAGAGAGACCGAGAGAAAGGGAAAGATAGTGAAAAAGATAAATCATTTGGAAGCGTTTTAATACAATAGCATGACGTGTGGAGATGACCAGTGACAGAGTGCGTAATTAGACCCACATTTTCCATGACAGTGGTAAACTGCCCTGACTTACCATCATTGGCCTATACAGCCACCGCATTCTCTTAAAATGGCATGCATGCAGAATTAGTTAACTCACTTCAAAGGGTTTAATCGGCCGATTGAGTGCTGATAGAACCCTGATAGAACTCTGATAGAATGCTGATGGAACCCTGATAGAATGCTGATGTAACCTTGATAGAACCCTGATAGAATGCTGATGTAACCCTGATAGAACCCTGATAGAACCCTGATGTAACCCTGATGTAACCCTGATAGAACCCTGATAGAACCCTGATAGAACCCTGATAGAACTCTGATAGAATGCTGATAGAACCCTGATAGAATGCTGATGTAACCCTGATAGAACCCTGATAGAATGCTGATGGAACAATAGAATGCTGAGGGAACCCTGATAGAATGCTGATGGAACCCTGATAGAATGCTGATGGAACCCTGATAGAATGCTGATGGAACCCTGATAGAATGCTGATGGAACCCTGATAGAATGCTGATGGAACCCTGATGGAACCGTGATGGAATGCTGATAGAACCCTGATAGAACCCTGATGGAACCCTGACAGAACCCTGATAGAATGCTGATGGTGCTTCACAGCGATACATAAACGTAAATCAAAACCTTTTCTCTGGTTCTTTACTAGTTCCTTCACACAGATTCCTAACACGTCAAGTGTTGCACAACATTTCTGAATACAGCTGCTATAATTATGGTATACAGCTGCTAGAAATATGGTATACAGCTGCTATTTCAAGAGCATCAAAAAAACACAGGCTACAGTGTACTGGGATCAAACACAGCCCAGGCTAAAACTACAACCCCCTTGAGGGCCTAATACTTACACAGGAAATGAAATGGACAGGGGAAATCAACAACACTTACTCACAAACTATTGCTCCGAGCTCATTTTCCAACCTTAGAACATAAAATACCCCAGAGTAAACTACACTGCACTTCAAGGGTTTAAAAACCGACACTGACATTTGAAAATTGATTTTAAAAGATAGTGATTATCCATTTCTCATTAAAACAAAAGAGTTTATGGGGTTCAAGTCGTTGTGGTTCACCATTGAGCTGCCTGCTCATAATACCTTGTAGTTATATATGTTCATGAGCAGCAATTAACACCTATGTCCTGCATTATAGTACATTATGTACAGCTTATAAGGCATTATATATGTGTACTTGGAATGCATTATGAAGAGGTTATTCCCAGTGGGACCACAATCACTTCATTTCTAAACTCAGTTATACTGTTAGGTAACAAACGAAGACGGTGCCAACGCGGCGCGAGCCACATGAGTTTTTCAAGTGTTTATTATCACACGTTGGCGAGTGGGGGTTCTGAAAGCTGTAGAGTCATACAAAATAGCAGGAATTGGAACGCTGTTGCAGAGGACGCAACGTTTCATTGTGAATTTAAGAGTCCCGGTAATCTGTTCGATAACTTCTGCTGTTCTTCAAAGCAGGAAAGAAAACAGTGGAAGAATGTTTAATCTAAACCTGTTTCAGTTGTAGTATTATGATGCTGTTATGATGCTGTTATGATGCTATTATGATGCTGTTATGATGCTATTATGATGCTGTTATGATGCTGTTATGATGCTATTATGATGTTGTTATGATGCTATTATGATGCTGTTATGATGCTATTATGATGCTGTTATGATGCTGTTATGATGCTGTTATGATGCTATTATGATGCTGTTATGATGCTGTTATGATGCTATTATGATGCTGTTATGATGCTGTTATGATGCTATTATGACTGACACAAGTGTGGACGCTAACATCTCGGGCAAACAGAGAGAGAGCTGGTTGTGTTAGCGTATGGCCGCTGGCCCAGGACCAGGACGGCCGTGATGGTCCACAGACACCGACGTAAGCACTTAACTCAATGTTTAATCAACGCTGAGTGCGGAGCAGTACGGAGCACTACAGAAAAGCGTGGCTCCAAACTAAACAATTCACATCAACCCTGGCTTTTCACCCAAGAGCCTGCATACCAACTGTCAAAATAAACGTCTTGCAATCACATTACAAAGTGCAGAACAACCCAGTGTGGAGAAAATAGATAGATGGACAAGGAAACGAACGAGCAAACACATTCATGAAACAAAAGCAGTCGAGTGTTTCAGTGTGCATGACGTAGAGCGTGGGATGTGTTCTCAGAACGAGACGCAGCAAATATATTATAGTATATACAGTAACCTCAGTATGTCACAGTAACCTCAGTACATATAGTAACCTCAGTACATACAGTAACCTCAGCATGTAACAGTAACCTCAGTACATACAGTAACCTCAGCGTGTCACAGTAACCTCAGTACATACAGTAACCTCAGTACATACAGTAACCTCAGCATGTCACAGTAACCTCAGTACATATAGTAACCTCAGCATGTCACAGTAACCTCAGCATGTCACAGTAACCTCAGCATGTCACAGTAACCTCAGCATGTCACAGTAACCTCAGTACATATAGTAACCTCAGCATGTCACAGTAACCTCAGTATGTCACAGTAACCTCAGCATGTCACAGTAACCTCAGTACATACAGTAACCTCAGCATGTCACAGTAACCTCAGCATGTCACAGTAACCTCAGCATGTCACAGTAACCTCAGCATGTCACAGTAACCTCAGCATGTCACAGTAACCTCAGTATGTCACAGTAACCTCAGCATGTCACAGTAACCTCAGTATGTCACAGTAACCTCAGCATGTCACAGTAACCTCAGCATGTCACAGTAACCTCAGCATGTCACAGTAACCTCAGTATGTCACAGTAACCTCAGTACATATAGTAACCTCAGTACATACAGTAACCTCAGCATGTCACAGTAACCTCAGTACATATAGTAACCTCAGTACATACAGTAACCTCAGCATGTCACAGTAACCTCAGCATGTCACAGTAACCTCAGCATGTCACAGTAACCTCAGTATGTCACAGTAACCTCAGCATGTCACAGTAACCTCAGTACATATAGTAACCTCAGTACATACAGTAACCTCAGTATGTCACAGTAACCTCAGTATGTCACAGTAACCTCAGCATGTCACAGTAACCTCAGCATGTCACAGTAACCTCAGCATGTCACAGTAACCTCAGTACATATAGTAACCTCAGTACATACAGTAACCTCAGCATGTAACAGTAACCTCAGTATGTCACAGTAACCTCAGTACATACAGTAACCTCAGCGTGTCACAGTAACCTCAGTACATATAGTAACCTCAGTACATACAGTAACCTCAGCATGTCACAGTAACCTCAGTATGTCACAGTAACCTCAGCGTGTCACAGTAACCTCAGTACATATAGTAACCTCAGTACATACAGTAACCTCAGCATGTAACAGTAACCTCAGTACATACAGTAACCTCAGCGTGTCACAGTAACCTCAGTACATATAGTAACCTCAGTACATACAGTAACCTCAGCATGTCACAGTAACCTCAGTACATACAGTAACCTCAGTACATACAGTAACCTCAGTACATATAGTAACCTCAGCATGTCACAGTAACCTCAGCATGGCACAGTAACCTCAGTATGTCACAGTAACCTCAGCATGTCACAGTAACCTCAGCATGTCACAGTAACCTCAGTATGTCACAGTAACCTCAGTATGTCACAGTAACCTCAGTACATACAGTAACCTCAGCATGTCACAGTAACCTCAGTACATACAGTAACCTCAGTACATACAGTAACCTCAGCATGTCACAGTAACCTCAGTACATACAGTAACCTCAGCATGTCACAGTAACCTCAGCATGTCACAGTAACCTCAGCATGTCACAGTAACCTCAGCATGTCACAGTAACCTCAGTATGTCACAGTAACCTCAGTATGTCACAGTAACCTCAGCATGTCACAGTAACCTCAGCATGTCACAGTAACCTCAGCATGTCACAGTAACCTCAGTATGTCACAGTAACCTCAGTACATATAGTAACCTCAGTACATACAGTAACCTCAGCATGTCACAGTAACCTCAGTACATATAGTAACCTCAGTACATACAGTAACCTCAGCATGTCACAGTAACCTCAGCATGTCACAGTAACCTCAGCATGTCACAGTAACCTCAGTACATACAGTAACCTCAGCATGTACAGTAACCTCAGCATGTCACAGTAACCTCAGCATGTCACAGTAACCTCAGCATGTCACAGTAACCTCAGCATGTCACAGTAACCTCAGCATGTCACAGTAACCTCAGTATGTCACAGTAACCTCAGCATGTCACAGTAACCTCAGCATGTCACAGTAACCTCAGCATGTCACAGTAACCTCAGCATGTCACAGTAACCTCAGCATGTCACAGTAACCTCAGTATGTCACAGTAACCTCAGCATGTCACAGTAACCTCAGCATGTCACAGTAACCTCAGTATGTCACAGTAACCTCAGCATGTCACAGTAACCTCAGCATGTCACAGTAACCTCAGTACATACAGTAACCTCAGCATGTCACAGTAACCTCAGCATGTCACAGTAACCTCAGCATGTCACAGTAACCTCAGTACATACAGTAACCTCAGCATGTCACAGTAACCTCAGTATGTCACAGTAACCTCAGCATGTCACAGTAACCTCAGCATGTCACAGTAACCTCAGTACATACAGTAACCTCAGCATGCCACAGTAACCTCAGCATGTCACAGTAACCTCAGCATGTCACAGTAACCTCAGTATGTCACAGTAACCTCAGCATGTCACAGTAACCTCAGCATGTCACAGTAACCTCAGCATGTCACAGTAACCTCAGTATGTCACAGTAACCTCAGTACATATAGTAACCTCAGTACATACAGTAACCTCAGCATGTCACAGTAACCTCAGTACATATAGTAACCTCAGTACATACAGTAACCTCAGCATGTCACAGTAACCTCAGCATGTCACAGTAACCTCAGCATGTCACAGTAACCTCAGTACATACAGTAACCTCAGCATGCCACAGTAACCTCAGCATGTCACAGTAACCTCAGCATGTCACAGTAACCTCAGCATGTCACAGTAACCTCAGCATGTCACAGTAACCTCAGTACATACAGTAACCTCAGCATGTCACAGTAACCTCAGCATGTCACAGTAACCTCAGCATGTCACAGTAACCTCAGCATGTCACAGTAACCTCAGCATGTCACAGTAACCTCAGTATGTCACAGTAACCTCAGCATGTCACAGTAACCTCAGCATGTCACAGTAACCTCAGCATGTCACAGTTACCTCAGTACATACAGTAACCTCAGTACATACAGTAACCTCAGCATGTCACAGTAACCTCAGCATGTCACAGTAACCTCAGCATGTCACAGTAACCTCAGCATGTCACAGTAACCTCAGTACATACAGTAACCTCAGCATGTCACAGTAACCCCAGTACATACAGTAACCTCAGTATGTCACAGTAACCTCAGTACATACAGTAACCTCAGCATGTCACAGTAACCTCAGTACATACAGTAACCTCAGCATGTCACAGTAACCTCAGTATGTCACAGTAACCTCAGCATGTCACAGTAACCTCAGCATGTCACAGTAACCTCAGTATGTCACAGTAACCTCAGTACATACAGTAACCTCAGTATGCACAGTAACCTCAGTATGCACAGTAACCTCAGCATGTCACAATAACCTCAGTATGTCACAGTAACCTCAGCATGTCACAATAACCTCAGTATGTCACAGTAACCTCAGTATGTCACAGTAACCTCAGTACATACAGTAACCTCAGTATGTACAGTAACCTCAGTATGTCACAGTAACCTCAGTATGTCACAGTAACCTCAGTATGTCACAGTAACCTCAGTATGTCACAGTAACCTCAGTATGTCACAGTAACCTCAGGATGTCACAGTAACCTCAGCATGTCACAGTAACCTCAGCATGTCACAGTAACCTCAGCATGTCACAGTAACCTCAGTATGTCACAGTAACCTCAGCATGTCACAGTAACCTCAGTACATACAGTAACCTCAGTATGTCACAATAGCCTCAGTATGCTACAGTAACCTCAGTATGTCACAGTAACCTCAGCATGTCACAGTAGCCTCAGCATGTCACAGTAGCCTCAGCATGTCACAGTAGCCTCAGCATGTCACAGTAACCTCAGCATGTCACAGTAACCTCAGCATGTCACAGTAGCCTCAGCATGTCACAGTAACCTCAGCATGTCACAGTAACCTCAGCATGTCACAGTAACATCAGTATGTCACAGTAATTTCAGCATGTCACAGTAACCTCAGCATGTCACAGTAACCTCAGCATGTCACAGTAACCTCTGTATGTCACAGTAACCTCAGTATGTCACAGTAACCTCAGTATGTCACAGTAACAGCAGTATGTCACAGTAACCTCAGTATGTCACAGTAACCTCAGCATGTCACAGTAACCTCTGTATGTCACAGTAACCTCAGTATGTCACAGTAACCTCAGTATGTCACAGTAACCTCAGCATGTCACAGTAACCTCAGCATGTCACAGTAACCTCAGCATGTCACAGTAACCTCAGCATGTCACAGTAACCTCAGCATGTCACAGTAACCTCTGTATGTCACAGTAACCTCAGTATGTCACAGTAACCTCAGTATGTCACAGTAACCTCAGCATGTCACAGTAACCTCAGCATGTCACAGTAACCTCAGCATGTCACAGTAACCTCAGCATGTCACAGTAACCTCAGCATGTCACAGTAACCTCAGTATGTCACAGTAACCTCAGTATGTCACAGTAACCTCAGTATGTCACAGTAACCTCAGTATGTCACAGTAACCTCAGTATGTCACAGTAACCTCAGCATGTCACAGTAACCTCAGCATGTCACAGTAACCTCAGTATGTCACAGTAACCTCAGTACATACAGTAACCTCAGCATGGCACAGTAACCTCAGTACATACAGTAACCTCAGCGTGTCACAGTAACCTCAGCATGTCACAGTAACCTCAGCATGTCACAGTAACCTCAGCATGTCACAGTAACCTCAGTATGTCACAGTAACCTCAGCATGTCACAGTAACCTCAGCATGTCACAGTAACCTCAGTACATACAGTAACCTCAGCATGTCACAGTAACCTCAGCATGCTACAGTAACCTCAGCATGTCACAGTAACCTCAGCATGCCACAGTAACCTCAGCATGTCACAGTAACCTCAGTACATAAAGTAACCTCAGCATGTCACAGTAAACTCATCATGTCACAGTAACCTCAGCATGTCACAGTAACCTCAGTACATACAGTAACCTCAGTACATACAGTAACCTCAGTATGTCACAGTAACCTCCGTACATACAGTAACCTCAGCATGTCACAGTAACCTCAGTATGTCACAGTAACCTCAGTATGTCACAGTAACCTCAGCATGTCACAGTAACCTCAGCATGTCACAGTAACCTCAGTATGTCACAGTAACCTCAGTATGTCACAGTAACCTCAGTATGTCACAGTAACCTCAGCATGTCAGAGTAACCTCAGCATGTCACAGTAACCTCAGCATGTCACAGTAACCTCAGTATGTCACAGTAACCTCAGTATGTCACAGTAACCTCAGTATGTCACAGTAACCTCAGTATGTCACAGTAACCTCAGCATGTCACAGTTACCTCAGTACATACAGTAACCTCAGTACATACAGTAACCTCAGCATGTCACAGTAACCTCAGCATGTCACAGTAACCTCAGTACATAAAGTAACCTCAGCATGTCACAGTAAACTCATCATGTCACAGTAACCTCAGTACATAAAGTAACCTCAGCATGTCACAGTAAACTCATCATGTCACAGTAACCTCAGCATGTCACAGTAACCTCAGCATGTCACAGTAACCTCAGCATGTCACAGTAACCTCAGTACATACAGTAACCTCAGTACATACAGTAACCTCAGTATGTCACAGTAACCTCCGTACATACAGTAACCTTAGCATGTCACAGTAACCTCAGTATGTCACAGTAACCTCAGTATGTCACAGTAACCTCAGTATGTCACAGTAACCTCAGCATGTCACAGTAACCTCAGCATGTCACAGTAACCTCAGCATGTCACAGTAACCTCAGCATGTCACAGTAACCTCAGTATGTCACAGTAACCTCAGTATGTCACAGTAACCTCAGTATGTCACAGTTACCTCAGCATGTCACAGTTACCTCAGTACATACAGTAACCTCAGTACATACAGTAACCTCAGCATGTCACAGTAACCTCAGCATGTCACAGTAACCTCAGTACATACAGTAACCTCAGCATGTCACAGTAACCTCAGCATGTCACAGTAACCTCAGTATGTCACAGTAACCTCAGTATGTCACAGTAACCTCAGTATGTCACAGTAACCTCAGTACATACAGTAACCTCAGTATGTCACAGTAACCTCAGCATGTCACAGTAACCTCAGTATGTCAAAGTAACCTCAGTACATACAGTAACCTCAGTATGTCACAGTAACCTCAATATGTCACAGTAACCTCAGCATGTCACAGTAACCTCAGCATGTCACAGTAACCTCAGTATGTCACAGTAACCTCAGCATGTCACAGTAACCTCAATATGTCACAGTAACCTCAGCATGTCACAGTAACCTCAGCATGTCACAGTAACCTCAGTATGTCACAGTAACCTCAGCATGTCACAGTAACCTCAGCATGTCACAGTAACCTCAGTATGTCACAGTAACCTCAGTATGTCACAGTTACCTCAGCATGTCACAGTTACCTCAGTACATACAGTAACCTCAGTACATACAGTAACCTCAGCATGTCACAGTAACCTCAGCATGTCACAGTAACCTCAGTACATACAGTAACCTCAGCATGTCACAGTAACCTCAGCATGTCACAGTAACCTCAGTATGTCACAGTAACCTCAGTATGTCACAGTAACCTCAGTATGTCACAGTAACCTCAGTACATACAGTAACCTCAGTATGTCACAGTAACCTCAGCATGTCACAGTAACCTCAGTATGTCAAAGTAACCTCAGTACATACAGTAACCTCAGTATGTCACAGTAACCTCAATATGTCACAGTAACCTCAGCATGTCACAGTAACCTCAGCATGTCACAGTAACCTCAGTATGTCACAGTAACCTCAGCATGTCACAGTAACCTCAATATGTCACAGTAACCTCAGCATGTCACAGTAACCTCAGCATGTCACAGTAACCTCAGTATGTCACAGTAACCTCAGCATGTCACAGTAACCTCAGTATGTCACAGTAACCTCAGCATGTCACAGTAACCTCAGTATGTCACAGTAACCTCAGCATGTCACAGTAACCTCAGTATGTCAAAGTAACCTCAGTACATACAGTAACCTCAGTATGTCACAGTAACCTCAGTATGTCACAGTAACCTCAGTACATACAGTAACCTCAGTATGTCACAGTAACCTCAGCATGTCACAGTAACCTCAGTATGTCAAAGTAACCTCAGTACATACAGTAACCTCAGTATGTCACAGTAACCTCAGTATGTCACAGTAACCTCAGCATGTCACAGTAACCTCAGCATGTCACAGTAACCTCAATATGTCACAGTAACCTCAGCATGTCACAGTAACCTCAGTACATACAGTAACCTCAGTATGCACAGTAACCTCAGCATGTCACAGTAACCTCAGCATGTCACAGTAACCTCAGTACATACAGTAACCTCAGCATGTCACAGTAACCTCAGCATGTCACAGTAACCTCAGTACATACAGTAACCTCAGCATGTCACAGTAACCTCAGCATGTCACAGTAACCTCAGTACATAAAGTAACCTCAGCATGTCACAGTAACCTCAGCATGTCACAGTAACCTCAGTACATACAGTAACCTCAGTATGCACAGTAACCTCAGTATGCACAGTAACCTCAGCATGCACAGTAACCTCAGCATGTCACAGTAACCTCAGCATGTCACAGTAACATCAGCATGTCACAGTAACCTCAGTATGTCACAGTAACCTCAGTTTGTCACAGTAATCTCAGTATGTCACAGTAACCTCAGTATGTCACAGTAACCTCAGCATGTCACAGTAATCTCAGTAATCTCAGTATGTCACAGTAACCTCAGCATGTCACAGTAACCTCAGCATGTCACAGTAACCTCAGTAACCTCAGCATGTCACAGAAATCTCAGTAACCTCAGCATGTCACAGTAACCTCAGCATGTCACAGTAACCTCAGCATGTCACAGTAACCTCAGCATGTCACAGTAACCTCAGCATGTCACAGTAACCTCAGTACATACAGTAACCTCAGCATGTCACAGTAACCTCAGTACATACAGTAACCTCAGCATGTCACAGTTACCTCAGTACATACAGTAACCTCAGTACATACAGTAACCTCAGCATGTCACAGTAACCTCAGCATGTCACAGTAACCTCAGTATGTCACAGTAACCTCAGTACATACAGTAACCTCAGCATGTCACAGTAACCTCAGCATGTCACAGTAACCTCAATATGTCACAGTAACCTCAGCATGTCACAGTAACCTCAGCATGTCACAGTAACCTCAGTATGTCACAGTAACCTCAGTACATACAGTAACCTCAGCATGTCACAGTAACCTCAGCATGTCACAGTAACCTCAGTATGTCACAGTAACCTCAGTACATACAGTAACCTCAGCATGTCACAGTAACCTCAGCATGTCACAGTAACCTCAGCATGTCACAGTAACCTCAGCATGTCACAGTAACCTCAGCATGTCACAGTAACCTCAGTACATACAGTAACCTCAGCATGTCACAGTAACCCCAGTACATACAGTAACCTCAGTATGTCACAGTAACCTCAGTACATACAGTAACCTCAGCATGTCACAGTAACCTCAGTACATACAGTAACCTCAGTATGTCACAGTAACCTCAGCATGTCACAGTAACCTCAGCATGTCACAGTAACCTCAGTATGTCACAGTAACCTCAGTACATACAGTAACCTCAGTATGCACAGTAACCTCAGTATGCACAGTAACCTCAGCATGTCACAATAACCTCAGTATGTCACAGTAACCTCAGCATGTCACAATAACCTCAGTATGTCACAGTAACCTGAGTATGTCACAGTAACCTCAGTACATACAGTAACCTCAGTATGTACAGTAACCTCAGTATGTCACAGTAACCTCAGTATGTCACAGTAACCTCAGTATGTCACAGTAACCTCAGTATGTCACAGTAACCTCAGTATGTCACAGTAATCTCAGGATGTCACAGTAACCTCAGCATGTCACAGTAACCTCAGCATGTCACAGTAACCTCAGCATGTCACAGTAACCTCAGCATGTCACAGTAACCTCAGTACATACAGTAACCTCAGTATGTCACAATAGCCTCAGTATGCTACAGTAACCTCAGTATGTCACAGTAACCTCAGCATGTCACAGTAGCCTCAGCATGTCACAGTAGCCTCAGCATGTCACAGTAGCCTCAGCATGTCACAGTAACCTCAGTACATACAGTAACCTCAGTATGTCACAGTAACCTCAGCATGTCACAGTAACCTCAGCATGTCACAGTAGCCTCAGCATGTCACAGTAACCTCAGCATGTCACAGTAACCTCAGCATGTCACAGTAACCTCAGTACATACAGTAACATCAGTATGTCACAGTAATTTCAGCATGTCACAGTAACCTCAGCATGTCACAGTAACCTCAGTATGTCACAGTAACCTCAGTACATACAGTAACATCAGTATGTCACAGTAATTTCAGCATGTCACAGTAACCTCTGTATGTCACAGTAACCTCAGTATGTCACAGTAACCTCAGTACATACAGTAACATCAGTATGTCACAGTAACCTCAGTACATACAGTAACATCAGTATGTCACAGTAATTTCAGCATGTCACAGTAACCTCAGTATGTCACAGTAACCTCAGTACATACAGTAACATCAGTATGTCACAGTAACCTCAGTACATACAGTAACCTCAGCATGTCACAGTAACCTCAGTACATACAGTAACATCAGTATGTCACAGTAATTTCAGCATGTCACAGTAACCTCTGTATGTCACAGTAACCTCAGTATGTCACAGTAACCTCAGTATGTCACAGTAACAGCAGTATGTCACAGTAACCTCAGTATGTCACAGTAACCTCAGTATGTCACAGTAACCTCAGTATGTCACAGTAACCTCAGCATGTCACAGTAACCTCAGCATGTCACAGTAACCTCAGCATGTCACAGTAACCTCAGCATGTCACAGTAACCTCAGCATGTCACAGTAACCTCAGTATGTCACAGTAACCTCAGTATGTCACAGTAACCTCAGTATGTCACAGTAACCTCAGCATGTCACAGTAACCTCAGCATGTCACAGTAACCTCAGTATGTCACAGTAACCTCAGTACATACAGTAACCTCAGCATGGCACAGTAACCTCAGTACATACAGTAACCTCAGCATGGCACAGTAACCTCAGTACATAAAGTAACCTCAGCATGTCACAGTAACCTCAGCATGTCACAGTAACCTCAGTACATAAAGTAACCTCAGCATGTCACAGTAAACTCATCATGTCACAGTAACCTCAGCATGTCACAGTAACCTCAGTACATACAGTAACCTCAGTACATACAGTAACCTCAGTATGTCACAGTAACCTCCGTACATACAGTAACCTCAGCATGTCACAGTAACCTCAGTATGTCACAGTAACCTCAGTACATACAGTAACCTCAGTATGTCACAGTAACCTCAGCATGTCACAGTAACCTCAGCATGTCACAGTAACCTCAGTATGTCACAGTAACCTCAGTATGTCACAGTAACCTCAGTATGTCACAGTAACCTCAGCATGTCACAGTTACCTCAGTACATACAGTAACCTCAGTACATACAGTAACCTCAGCATGTCACAGTAACCTCAGCATGTCACAGTAACCTCAGTACATAAAGTAACCTCAGCATGTCACAGTAAACTCATCATGTCACAGTAACCTCAGTACATAAAGTAACCTCAGCATGTCACAGTAAACTCATCATGTCACAGTAACCTCAGCATGTCACAGTAACCTCAGCATGTCACAGTAACCTCAGCATGTCACAGTAACCTCAGTACATACAGTAACCTCAGTACATACAGTAACCTCAGTATGTCACAGTAACCTCCGTACATACAGTAACCTCAGTATGTCACAGTAACCTCAGCATGTCACAGTAACCTCAGTATGTCACAGTAACCTCAGCATGTCACAGTAACCTCAGCATGTCACAGTAACCTCAGCATGTCACAGTAACCTCAGCATGTCACAGTAACCTCAGCATGTCACAGTAACCTCAGTATGTCACAGTAACCTCAGTATGTCACAGTAACCTCAGTATGTCACAGTTACCTCAGCATGTCACAGTTACCTCAGTACATACAGTAACCTCAGTACATACAGTAACCTCAGTATGTCACAGTAACCTCAGCATGTCACAGTAACCTCAGTATGTCAAAGTAACCTCAGTACATACAGTAACCTCAGTACATACAGTAACCTCAGCATGTCACAGTAACCTCAGTACATACAGTAACCTCAGTATGTCACAGTAACCTCAATATGTCACAGTAACCTCAGCATGTCACAGTAACCTCAGCAACTCACAGTAACCTCAGTACATACAGTAACCTCAGCATGTCACAGTAACCTCAGCATGTCACAGTAACCTCAGCATGTCACAGTAACCTCAATATGTCACAGTAACCTCAGCATGTCACAGTAACCTCAGTATGTCAAAGTAACCTCAGTATGTCACAGTAACCTCAGCATGTCACAGTAACCTCAGTACATACAGTAACCTCAGCATGTCACAGTAACCTCAGCATGTCACAGTAACCTCAGCATGTCACAGTAACCTCAGTATGTCACAGTAACCTCAGTATGTCGCAGTAACCTCAGTATGTCACAGTTACCTCAGCATGTCACGGTAACCTCAGTACATACAGTAACCTCAGTACTTACAGTAACCTCAGTACATACAGTAACCTCAGTATGTCACAGTAACCTCAGTATGTCACAGTAACCTCAGTATGTCACAGTAACCTCAGCATGTCACAGTAACCTCAGTACATACAGTAACCTCAGCATGTCACAGTAACCTCAGTATGTCACAGTAACCTCAGCATGTCACAGTAACCTCAGTATGTCACAGTAACCTCAGCATGTCACAGTAACATCAGCATATCACGGTAACCTCACCATTTACATTTACATTTAAGTCATTTAGCAGACGCTCTTATCCAGAGCGACTTACAAGTACATACATTCATACTTTTTTGTACTGGTCCCCCGTGGGAATCGAACCCACAACCCTGGCGTTGCAAGCGCCATGCTCTACCAACTGAGCCACACGGGACCCGTGTCACAATAACCTCCTAAATCCTACCTTATCACAAACAGGAAAGGTTTACACTACATTGGAAATGCATTACCACTTTTTCGCCCCTCTTCCTATTTCCCAGAGTTCCTTTCTCTTACCTGGAGATAGGCATCTGGAGGTGTTTCTTCCTCACTCTCACCAGCTCAGCCATCCAGCCCACAGTCACAGTAAGGCAAAACCCTTAGACTCACAGTTTGACACTCCCTGCACAACCCAATGGTACTGTCCTTTACAATCCTAATCACAGAGCTCAGGCATAGTGACACAGAGCACTGAAAGAGAGAGAGTAGACTCTCCTGTCCTTTACAATCCTAATCACAGAGCTCAGGCATAGTGACACAGAGCACTGAGAGAGAGAGAGTAGACTCTCCTGTCCTTTACAATCCTAATCACAGAGCTCAGGCATAGTGACACAGAGCACTGAAAGAGAGAGAGTAGACTCTCCTGTCCTTTACAATCCTAATCACAGAGCTCAGGCATAGTGACACAGAGCACTGAAAGAGAGAGAGTAGACTCTCCTGTCCTTTACAATCCTAATCACAGAGCTCAGGCATAGTGACACAGAGCACTGAAAGAGAGAGAGTAGACTCTCCTGTCCTTTACAATCCTAATCACAGAGCTCAGGCATAGTGACACAGAGCACTGAAAGAGAGAGAGTAGACTCTCCTGTCCTTTACAATCCTAATCACAGAGCTCAGGCATAGTGACACAGAGCACTGAAAGAGAGAGAGTAGACTCTCCTGTCCTTTACAATCCTAATCACAGAGCTCAGGCATAGTGACACAGAGCACTGAAGGAGAGAGAGTAGACTCTCCTGGGGAAAAAAACTGGAAAGTAAAAGGTCTCTCAGATAACCTACTGTTCAACGGAACCACCCAAAGTTCTCTGTCCCGAGAAACACTTCTGGTACACCCCAGCCTGCGTAGCCTGCACCCATCTGGGGGAACCTAGCTGAACTGTGATAGGTCTAGGCCAAAGTGTGTCAGTTATGTCAGTGCTGTGAAAGGAAGCAGAGAGAGAGAGAGAGAGAGAGAGAGAGAGAGAGAGAGAGAGAGAGAGAGAGAGAGAGGTAGAGAGAGAGAGAGAGAGAAAGAGATGGGGGAAAGAGAGAGAGTTGAGAGAGAGACTGCACAAGAGAGGGAGAGAGAGAGTTGAGAGAGAGAGAGAGAGAGACTGCACGAGAGAGGGAGAGAGAGAGTTGAGAGAGAGAGACTGCATGAGAAAGAGGGAGAGAGAGAGAAAGAGAGAGAGCATTGAGAGAGAGAGATAGACAGAGCGAGAAAGAGGGAGAGAGAGAGAGAGAGATGGGGGGAAGGAGAGAGAGAGTAAAATAGAGAACCGAGCCAACTTCACTGATGGGGTGTTGACTGCTATGCTTTCAAGGCAGTGTGTGTACTCTAAACCCCAATGAGAATTTTCCACTGCACTGGCCATGCACAGACCAAAGTCTTTTTCACTACAGGGCTTGTAGTGACCAAACCAAAATAAACCAATTTAAACTGTCCTCCAAAGTCACCCACAACAATTCAAACTGCTATTCGATTACCCAGAAAACCAATCAACCTTACATGTCAAATGAAAACATACAACGATAACCTGAGGCTACATGTTACATTACAACACAGTACAGCAGTTTCTTTGAATTCTGCACATTTCCCATAACAACGACAACATCTCAGGTGTGGAGGCTGAAACTCCTCCTCCAGTACAGTGGAATCTTCAAATCAAAGACATTCTAGTCATTTACAAGATCAGCAATTCAATTCATTTCAGGTTTTAACTTGAGTACTGCTGGGGCATACATACACCACGTATATCTTCAATTAATTAAGCCTCATTTTATAGCTGTGGGGATGTGAGAGCTGTCTGGCGAGGTCACCGGGGACATGTCCATTCTGCTCACAGCAGAGTGACTTCCCCTGGTTGCTTGTCTTTCTCGGTGGCTGGGTCATTCCCATGCTCCTTGATGTGCCTCTTCAATTCACAGTGCATGACCGCATTTAAATCTGAAGGATCGATTTCCTCAAGTCGATCACTTTAAAAAGATGTTTTGTTTTTCTATTGGAGAAATGGCATTACGACATACGTTGTGTCTAAGAAAAGTGTGAAAAACAAAAGACATGTTGAAGTCGATTTACATGTTTCAACATCTGTCACAGTAACCTGTGACAGATGTAAAGATAAACAAAAAATTACATTAAAAAGCAATTTCAATGAGTTGGTTGTTATACGTTTGCCATGTAACCAAACATGATGTTTACATGTTGGCATCCGGGTGGAAATCATCACCATCTCAAAGGGGGAAAAAAGTGTTAAAAAAGATCCTTCATCTTTGTTTTCCGCTGGATAAAATTACTTTGTGGAAGTAGTTGCATTAAAAAAACAAATGAGAACCCTCATACAGCAGAGTGGGAGGAGTCTTCCAGTGTTGGTTAACCAAGGCTTCTCAGTGCCATCTGATTTCATTTAGAATGTTAGATCGGATTTCATTTAGAATGTTAGATCTGATTTCACTTAGAATGTTACATCTGATTTCATTTAGAATGTTAGATCTGATTTCATTTAGAATGTTAGATCTGATTTCATTTAGAATGCTAGAACTGATTTCATTTAAAATGTTAGATCTGATTTCATTTAGAATGCTAGATCTGATTTCATTTAGAATGTTAGATCTGATTTCATTTAGAATGTTAGATCTGATTTCATTTAGAATGTTAGATCGGATTTCATTTAGAATGTTAGATCTGATTTCATTTAGAATGTTAGATCGGATTTCATTTACAATGTTAGATCTGATTTCATTTAGAATGTTAGATCGGATTTCATTTACAATGTTAGATCTGATTTCATTTAGAATGTTAGATCTGATTTCATAACGGCTACATTACATTCTCCACACGTAGTCCGAATTTAAACATGATTGATCTCGTGTCATAAGGATTGGCATGACATCCTGTTCATCTAGTCTGAATGACGGTTGGATATCCTCTTCAACAAGTTTGATTTAAACGTGATTGATCTGATTTCATAATAACTGTTGGACATCCTCTTCCTCTAGTCTGAATTAAACATGTTAGGTCCTGTCCACTCCCGTCATCCCCCAGAGTGAGTGATTGTCTCTCCCCCCCAGACATAATTCATTGAATGTTTACTTTTACTGGAGAGAGATTTGACTTTTTATATCTCTATAAATCCCAGAGACAGGGGGACCTTTAGTCCCAGTATAAAACTGTTTTGAGGACTTAGCATTATCAGGAGCAGTTTGAAGATCTAAAAGTAACTTACTCAATTATCTCATCTTATATTTTAAAATGATTCACCAACCGATCATAAATTAGGAACGTGTTATTATCTTGGCTAACATTATCCAGTGTGGAACATACAACCTAGTCTTATGCAACCGTCAATGATAGAAGCAAAAGGTTCACTTTCCACATGAGTTATTTTACAACTACTACTCTGTCGACCATCATGAAACTGTAACGTACTTCTATGTGGATCTATAGCACATTACCGGTGTGTCTCTGGTTCTTACTTTTTGAACGTCAACAGGCTGATGTCAGTGTTCGGTATTCTGGGATTCATAGCGTGGTTCCTGGCTGCTGGTTGGTGCTGCAGAGGCTGTGTGTGTGTGTGTGTGTGTGTGTGTGTGTGTGTGTGTGTGTGTGTGTGTGTGTGTGTGTGTGTGTGTGTGTGTGTGTGTGTGTGTGTGTGTGTGTGTGTGTATCTGAAAATGTATGTGACTGAATGAACGTGTGTGAGAGTGTGTATGTGTATATCTGTGTGTTTGTGTGTGCATAGGTCCTGTGGCTCTCAGCAGGTGAGCATCTCTACCAACTCTGTCACCAACACTACAAGCTGTGATCCTTTACTTAAGCCCATTTTCCCACCAGTACTCGTCATCAGCGCCTCGGGACAGAGCAGCCACTGTGGAGTACAGTAGGATGTCCCCTGAACAAGACCTACAGCACACAGGGAGCTGGGACAAGGCCTCAGGAGGGAGCTGGGACAAGGCCTCAGGAGGGAGCTGGGACAAGGCCTCAGGAGGAGGGAGCTGGGACAAGGTCTCAGGAGGGAGCTGGGACAAGGTCTCAGGAGGGAGCTGGGACAAGGTCTCAGGAGGGAGCTGGGACAAGGTCTCAGGAGGGAGCTGGGACAAGGCCTCAGGAGGGAGCTGGGACAAGGCCTCAGGAGGGAGCTGGGACAAGGCCTCAGGAGGAGGGAGCTGGGACAAGGCCTCAGGAGGAGGGAGCTGGGACAAGGCCTCAGGAGGAGGGAGCTGGGACAAGGCCTCAGGAGGAGGGAGCTGGGACAAGGCCTCAGGAGGAGGGAGCTGGGACAAGGCCTCAGGAGGAGGGAGCTGGGACAAGGCCTCAGGAGGAGGGAGCTGGGACAAGGCCTCAGGAGGAGGGAGCTGGGACAAGGCCTCAGGAGGGAGCTGGGACAAGGCCTCAGGAGGGAGCTGGGACAAGGCCTCAGGAGGGAGCTGGGACAAGGCCTCAGGAGGGAGCTGGGACAAGGCCTCAGGAGGAGGGAGCAGGGACAAGGCCTCAGGAGGAGGGAGCTGGGACAAGGCCTCAGGAGGAGGGAGCTGGGACAAGGCCTCAGGAGGGAGCTGGGACAAGGCCTCAGGAGGAGGGAGCTGGGACAAGGCCTCAGGAGGGAGCATGGACAAGGCCTCAGGAGGGAGCTGGGACAAGGCCTCAGGAGGGAGCTGGGACAAGGTCTCAGGAGGGAGCTGGGACAAGGCCTCAGGAGGGAGCTGGGACAAGGCCTCAGGAGGGAGCTGGGACAAGGCCTCAGGAGGGAGCTGGGACAAGGCCTCAGGAGGGAGCTGGGACAAGGCCTCAGGAGGAGGGAGCTGGGACAAGGCCTCAGGAGGGAGCTGGGACAAGGCCTCAGGAGGGAGCTGGGACAAGGCCTCAGGAGGGAGCTGGGACAAGGCCTCAGGATGGAGCTGGGACAAGGCCTCAGGAGGAGGGAGCTGGGACAAGGCCTCAGGAAGAGGGAGCTGGGACAAGGCCTCAGGAAGAGGGAGCTGGGACAAGGCCTCAGGAGGAGGGAGCTGGGACAAGGCCTCAGGAGGGAGCTGGGACAAGGCCTCAGGAGGGAGCTGGGACAAGGCCTCAGGAGGGAGCTGGGACAAGGCCTCAGGAGGAGGGAGCTGGGACAAGGCCTCAGGAGGGAGCTGGGACAAGGCCTCAGGGGGGAGCACCGGCTAATTGTGACCAGATTAGCCGGTGCCTCCCTTGTAGGCAAATTATATGACAGATATTCTTTCAAAATAATATCGATTTATTTATATACTGATACCATAAGTTCAATGGTGCTACCTGTCGATGATTTTAGAGACCCAGTATCAGAGGCCCAGTATCAGAGGCCCAGTATCAGAGGCCCAGTATCAGAGGCCCAGTATAATGCTGATTTAAATGCTTTGAACATCGACATCTGTTTACACTTGACTGGTATCCAGACACAATGCGTTTCAGACCACCTCCAGATGTGAGCAGGAAAATCTGATCACAATCAGATCACAGAGCTTTCAATCATCTACACATGTGTAAAAATGTGGGCACAATCAGAATGTGGACAAGATCATGACAAAAGGGTGAATGTTAGCACCAGGTATGATCGAGGCTAACGTGGTATACTGTAGTGTAATTGTGCTAAATAGTGAGGAGCTGTTCAGTCACTTAGTTCGCCATGTCTCAATGCACTCCATCATGTGAGGTGTTCCTATCTACTGAGGTGTTCCTACCTACTGAGGTGTTCCTACCTACTGAGGTGTTCCTACCTACTGAGGTGTTCCTATCTACTGAGGTGTTCCTACCTACTGAGGTGTTCCTACCTACTGAGGTGTTCCTATCTACTGAGGTGTTCCTACCTACTGGGGTGTTCCTACCTACTGGGGTGTTCCTATCTACTGGGGTGTTCCTATCTACTGGGGTGTTCCTACCTACTGGGGTGTTCCTACCTACTGGGGTGTTCCTACCTACTGAGGTGTTCCTACCTACTGAGGTGTTCCTACCTACTGAGGTGTTCCTACCTACTGAGGTGTTCCTACCTACTGAGGTGTTCCTATCTACTGGGGTGTTCCTACCTACTGGGGTGTTCCCATCTACTGGGGTGTTCCCACCTACTGGGGTGTTCCTACCTACTGGGGTGTTCCTACCTACTGAGGTGTTCCTACCTACTGGGGTGTTCCTACCTACTGGGGTGTTCCTACCTACTGGGGTGTTCCTACCTACTGAGGTGTTCCTACCTACTGAGGTGTTCCTACCTACTGGGGTGTTCCTACCTACTGGGGTGTTCCTACCTACTGGGGTGTTCCTACCTACTGGGGTGTTCCTACCTACTGGGGTGTTCCTACCTACTGGGGTGTTCCCACCTACTGAGGTGTTCCTATCTACTGGGGTGTTCCTACCTACTGAGGTGTTCCTACCTACTGGGGTGTTCCTACCTACTGGGGTGTTCCTACCTACTGAGGTGTTCCTACCTACTGGGGTGTTCCTACCTACTGGGGTGTTCCTACCTACTGGGGTGTTCCTACCTACTGGGGTGTTCCTACCTACTGAGGTGTTCCTACCTACTGAGGTGTTCCTACCTACTGAGGTGTTCCTACCTACTGAGGTGTTCCTATCTACTGAGGTGTTCCTATCTACTGAGGTGTTCCTACCTACTGAGGTGTTCCTACCTACTGGGGTGTTCCTACCTACTGAGGTGTTCCCATCTACTGGGGTGTTCCTACCTACTGAGGTGTTCCTATCTACTGAGGTGTGAGGTGTTCCATAGAGTCCCTACCGAGAACTTCTAGACCATTGGGGAGGCCCAGTACACACACAGTACAGGATGGGACACTCTCCCCAGCCTAACAACAGACCCCAGGGCTGAACACAGGGGACGCTTGGTACAGGTTGGGGTAGGTAGTCTTTCTGAGCGGTGGGAATGACATACACTCATATTAGTGTAATGTGTATGTTGTTATTCTCTTGTACTGTTAAACACACATTTAAATTAATATCAGTAACCTGTATTCATAGACAATGGGAGTAAGTATTGTATTTTTTCCAAGATCTCTCCAAAAAACGATTTGACATTTTCTTTCATAAACCCTTTAATGGCTAAATAAAGCTTATAGCATTTCTGAAAGTTTACAAAGCTACAAATAATTGTGTTAGCTGTGCATAGTAACAAATTAAATCAATCATTATTATTTATAAATCCCATTTTACATCATCAGTTGTTACAAAGTGCTTTTTACAGTAATCCAACGTTGACCCCATAGAGCTTTTACAGTAACAAGACCTAGACCCTACAGAGCAGAAGGCAGTATTTGGCGACATCAGAGACTAGAGCCAGGATTCAATCTGAAACGGTGCTATAGCAGGCCTGATGAACACGGTTAACATTGCCTTTGAAAGCCACACTGTCTACAAAAGCGAGCGGATTGAATCCCAACCTAGAAGAGGGTATATTGGATACTCAGTGCCGCCAGCCCAGGGATTTGATGAAGGCCTTGTACACCTCTCTGTAGACGTTCCTCATCTGTGCCTGTGTCTGTGTGTGTCTGTGTTAGCCCAGTGTAATGATAGAGTTCTTGTAGACCTCTCTGTAGGCGTTCCTCAACAGGACATAAGGGAAGCAGCTCTCCAACATGTCCTGGCTCAGGAACGGAGACGCCTCCACGATCTGTAGAGGAGGTAAGGTGGCCAATCAGATGAAGAGAATACATTTTTCATGTATAGAAAATAAAAAAAAGGTTAAATGTACAGTATACATGATTATTGACTTTTTCTCCTGAACCATGTGACCCGACAGGGGAAAACTTCTGGGACCTTGTTACGAGTCAGTCAGTAATCCTCGTCCGAGCCAGAACGACCCATAAAAGGACCTAGATATGGCCCCTGACATTTTTCCACATTACCCTAAGTAGAAATACTGTAGGATGGGCATGTTTCCAAGAAGACCTGAGCCTACCATGTGCAGGAGAAGATAGATGGAGTCTCTGTTCTTGCTGTCCACCCTATTCTCTACATTCTGACCCAGCTGGAGCAGAGTGGAAGACGCCACCTAGAAGAACAGGATTCACATTGAGCAGTAGGAATAGATCTACAACTACAGTACAACTGTTTATCAGATGAAAATGTCCCGTGTGTCAACATGACCTCTTTAGAGACGGTGCATCCAGGCTGATCACGTACCAGGAGGAACTCCTTAAGGTGCTGCTCTATGTTCTTGCTCTCGACGGTGAACATGGCTGCGAACAGCTGGTTGACGGCCGTGGCCAGACAGTGGATGTTGTTGTGATGCCCTGCGGTCGATCAATTCAAATCAATCAATCAATTAGTTGGGTGACGGCAGTGGCAAGACAATGAAAGTTGTGGTTCCCTGCTGTCAATCAATCAATTATCAAAGCAGAAGCCAGAGCCACACAGTTAGAGAGAAACCAAACTAAATGAAAGACACCACTTTTTATTATTTTTTTACAGGAACAGTCAACTCCCTAGACCGTAGGAGGTGTCCATTAGATCCAGCACTGCCAATAACAAAAGGTGGCCACACATTCTGTAGCTCCGATGTAACAACAACAATCCTACCGACGCTTCGACGGATCCCGTCTTCATCAGGGTTTCTGAATCCTTTAATTCCAGGTCATGTTTAAAACGCAGACAGACTAAAACCTGAACGCCATCTCTGATGTCACCATCTCTCGGACTTTGATTAACGGTTGTTATTTGATGCTCTTAGAGACTTCTCCATCCGGCTCTGTGCCAACTCATGAGACAACTTCATGAAAAGTCTATGTCGTCTGACACAATAAACTATGGGGCGGCAGGTAGCCTAGTGGTTAAAGTGTTGGACTAGTCACCGTAAAGGTTGCAAGATCGAATCCCCGAGCTGATAAGGTAAAATCTGTCATTCCGCCCCTGAACAAGGCAGTTAACCCACTCTTCCTAGGCCGTCATTGAAAATTTGAATTTGTTCTTAACTGACTTGTCTAATTAAGTAAAGGGTAAAAAAAGATTTAAAAAACAAACAACAGCATCCCAAACGGCACCTTATTCCCTATATAGTACACTTCACCATGGGCCCTGGTCAAAAGTAGTGCACTTCACCATGGGCCCTGGTCAAAAGTAGTGCACTTCCCTATGGGCCCTGGTCAAAAGTAGTGCACTTCCCTATGGGCCCTGGTCAAAAGTAGTGCACTTCCCTATGGGCCCTGGTCAAAAGTAGTGCACTTCCCTATGGGCCCTGGTCAAAAGTAGTGCACTTCCCTATGGGCCCTGGTCAAAAGTAGTGCACTTCCCTATGGGCCCTGGTCAAAAGTAGTGCACTTCCCTATGGGTCCTGGTCAAAAGTAGTGCACTTCCCTATGGGTCCTGGTCAAAAGTAGTGCACTTCCTTATGGGCCCTGGTCAAAAGTAGTGCACTTCCCTACGGGTCCTGGTCAAAAGTAGTGCACTTCCCTATGGGTCCTGGTCAAAAGCAGTGCACTTCCTTATGGGCCCTGGTCAAAAGTAGTGCACTTCCCTACGGGCCCTGGTCAAAAGTAGTGCACTTCCTTATGGGTCCTGGTCAAAAGTAGTGCACTTCCTTATGGGCCCTGGTCAAAAGTAGTGCACTTCCTTATGGTCCCTGGTCAAAAGTAGTGCACTATTGGGGATAGGGTGTAATTTGGGACACTATCCAGAGTCCTTGGTAAAAACAAGTATTTCATTAGTCAACCTGTCTGAGTTAAGGTCAACGGGGAATTAGAAGAATTCCAAGGTGTCACAGTGATGACTGTGATGATGTCACTGTTCCCCCAAGTTCTGGTAAACTGGCGTGAACAGTGTCCATGGAATGTCAACCACATTGAACCAGTTAGCATAACTGTGGCAGATTCCACTTGTGTCGAATTTCACTTAGACGTGCATTGACGTCGATGGGAGATTAGGTGGAAATGTTACTTATGATTCACCCCTGAAAGATTCAAAATGAGCCAGTGCCTATTGAGCGTCTTTCCTAATCAGTTAGGATTGAAGCATACAGCTGGATCTACGCTAGTGCCGAGCGATTACAGCTTTTTAAGGTTGGATCAGTTTTGGTTTGATTATTAAAAAAGGCTGGATTGAATGTTGTAACAACACAGAATAAAACAATGAATACAAGTCCCCTGATGGTAGTGACTGTCCATTACTACTTACTACTACTATCACTTATTAACCAACATTTACTCACATTACTTTACTAAAATATTTCTGTTGTGTATTTTACATTAGTTTTATTTAATGACTTTAATATTTCTTTCAAAGTCATCATCTCATCTCTATAGAGCTGCTGTCTGACAACATCACTATTTTTGTAGTTCTTCAAAGTAAATAAGGCCTACTTTTAAGACTGCTGAATACCAACTATTAAATCACTTGGATCATGTATTTTCAGGTAGAGATGCCTCGCGAAGCAACAGCTGCTCTCTACATCCCCCTCACAATCGCTCATTCATTTCGGTTAATCGCGTAGCACTAATCTACACACAACAGATGACATGAGAAGGGCAGCTGTTGCTATTGTAACACCCAATGAGGATCCAAATGAACACATAAATCAGATCTGGAAAGAAAAAAAATGCTTTTAAAATGTTTGAGTGAACAGACAACCCTGCTTGAAGAATTTCCCCAAGGGTTAAATTAAGCAATAAGGCACGAGGTGGTGTGGTATAGGGCCAATATACCACGGCTAAGGGCTGTTCTTCAGCGCGATGCATCCCGGAGTGCTGGAAAGAGCCATTAGCCGTGGTATATTGGCCGTATATTGGCCGTATATTGGCCGTATATTGGCCGTATATTGGCCGTATATTGGCCGTATATTGGCCGTATATTGGCCGTATATTGGCCGTATATTGGCCGTATATTGGCCGTATATTGGCCGTATATTGGCCGTATATTGGCCGTATATTGGCCGTATATTGGCCGTATATTGGCCGTATATTGCAAACCCAAGAGGTGCCTTGTTGCTATTTTAAACTGGTTACTAAAGTAATTAGAGCAGTAAAAATACATGCTTTGTCATACCCATGGTATACGGTCTCATATAGCAAGGCTGTCAGCCAATCAGCATTCAGGGCTGGAACCAACCAGTTTATAATAAAGATTATTAGATGAAATGAACATCCTGTCGAATGTAGGAGGAGGAGTCGGGGATCCAGCGTCAGAGAAGGCAGAGACAAAATGTAATGGTGTTGGATTTGCACTGAACTAAATGTATCACTAGGGTTAATGTCACCGTATGTTCAACAGGGAGTGAAGAGGGACATCCAAGTACATTTATCACAAGTCAATAACCCAGCCCTTACCACCATAATGTCTGCTGTAGTAGGAGTTGGGATCCAACGCCAGGATGGGCAGAGACACAGCGATGTAAACCAGGAGAAGGCAGGTTAGCTTGTACTCCTCATCAACTGACGAGTTATCTGGAGAGTAGAACTCATATTTAGCAAACCTCCCTTTTAAATCTTTTTTTCTCTTCTTCTAAACTCTAGAAAACATTCATAGGAAATAAACAAAAGGGAAGTTGAAAGACATGCATTAATAGGTTAAATATTTGTTTGTTTGACGTTTTAGCCAATTGGAGTCCAGCTATAAAAGGGGAGGATAGATTGTGGAATCCTGCTGTTTTGTCATAAAGATATATTTTGTACAAAACCAATAAATGTAGTCCTTCGAGCCGGATAGTGACAATTGTCTTGGAACATGACCAGTCTAAAAACTGACATCCCACCAGAGACTATTGTATTTACCTGTACGCATACTAGCGACGGCTGCCACCAAGGCAGGGTCGATGTCACAAGTCAGACCTGCTGCAGACGCCAGCTCAAACACCGTCAGGGTTACCTGAATCAATTAAAACAAGATGGTTTCAACTGTTTTTAAATCTTAAAAGATGCCTTCCTTTACTTATTTGGCTTACTTGCTCTCTTTATCTTCTAGCGGAGCATAAAAGCCTCCATTAAGTAAATATTTCTTAAACTGGAACTATAAAGCATTGGGTAACTACTGTTCCCTCTTTCTGTAGCACGGGGTGGGGGTATTTTTTGGGGGGGGGGGGGGGGCTCAGAATGTTTCCGTTGAGGTGGTTATTTTAGTTGAGAGGTTGCAGACCAGACAGACATGATGTGTCTCTTACATGGAGGTCAGCTTGCCTCTGCTTGATGCCTGCTGACGTCTTAGGGTTTATCCTAAACCAGGCATGTTATCTTTTCTCTGCAGACTTGGGTTCAAATAATGTTTGAAATCTTTCAAATACTTTAAGTGTTTGTTTTAGCCCGCTTGACGTGCCAGGTTGGCAGGGTTTGACTGTTCTATTGGTTTCCATAGCACTATACAAACTCTAACCAGCACAGATAAAGTATTTTTAAATGATTTCCAATAGTATTTACACCCGGGTCTGGGATGTCTGCTTTGTATGTCCTACTCTCACGCTCAGGGGGAAGACATAAGCAGGCCAGGGGGCTTTCCACAGTCAGATCCACATCTCATAAAATACGCTTTCTACTGTTCTGCCGCTCTACTCCTCTCTACTCTGCTCCTCTCTACTCTGCTCCTCTCTACTCTGCTCCTCTCTACTCTGCTCCTCTCTACTCTGCTCCTCTCTACTGCTCCTCTCTACTCTACTGCTCCTCTCTACTCCTCTGAATAACACTAATTCATCGTATGAACCGTTGTTTTTTGGTATTGATCCCACCCTACCCTATACCCTTCTACCCTTTACCCTATACCCTCCTACCCTACCCCACCCTGTTCTAACCTATCCTACCATATCTTGTCCTACCATTCCCTATTCTATCCTATCCTGTTTTTACCCTACCCTGTCATGCGATCCATATCCTACCCTATCCGATTCTACCCTATAGCATACCCTATCATCCTACCCTATAATATCCTACCCATTCCTATCCTATGCTACCCTATTGTATCCTACCCTATAATTCCATATCCAACCCTATCCTGTCCTACCCTATCTTACCCTACCCATTCCTATCCTATCCTATGCTACCCTATCATATCCTACCCTATCCAACCCTGTCTTACCCTATAACACCCTACCATATCCAACACTACCCTATCCAACCCTAATGTGTCCTACCATACCATATCCTACCCTAACATACACTACTCTGTTCTATCCTACCCTAACCCATCCTACTCTATCATGCGCTACCCTATCCGATTCTACTCTATAACGTACCCAATCAATCCTACCCAGCTCTACCCTATCCTCCCCTACGCTATCCTATCCCACCATATTGGATCCTACCCTATAATACTGTATCCTATCCAACCCTACCCCACCCTACCTTAACAAATCCTATCATGTGTTACCCTATCCGATTCTACCCTATGACGTACCTATCAATCCATCCCCTACCATACCCTATCCTATCCCACCCTTTCCTATCATATCCAACCCTACGCTATCCTATCCTACCCTATCCCACCCTACCGTATCCTACCCTATAATAATCTTCCTTCTCCTACATACCATATCCTACCCTATCCACCCCTACCCTATCCAAACCTACCATATCCACCCCTACCCTATCCTACTGTATCATATCCTATAATACCGTATCCTATCCAACCCTATCCTTTCCTGTCCTACCCTATCCCACCCTACCGTATCCTATAATAATCTACCTTCTCCTACATACCATATCCTATCCAATCCTACCCTGAATTACCCTACAATACCATATTCTATCCAACCCTACTGTATCCTACCCTTCCCTATCCCACCTTATCCTACCCTGCCATATCGTATCCTACCCTTCCCAACACTACCCATCCAAACCCTAGCCTATCCTACCCTACCGTTTATTCTCAGATTATATTCAATTTTCCTGACCTAAGCAAAACACGCTGTACCTTGATGTCTGTGTCAGGGGAGACCAAGTCCCTTAGGCTCTCAATGGGCCCCATCAGGTAGGGGCAATGCTTCTGCATGATCTGAAGACGGAGAACAGAGGGATTAGCTTGGTCATAGGGTACTTAAAGACCAAGAGTGTTTTCTGCAGGAAATGAATACTTTATTTGAAGCCTCCGTCATAAGGGCGACAGATGTCATAAACAGTTGTGGCAGCTGGCGTCACCTCATGGCAACTGACTTCACAGTGTTATAACATGACACAAACAATACACAACAACAACAGCCGTATACCCACACGAGGGGAATGAAATGAAATTCTCCATTCAATATATTATAAGTGGTAGTGTGTCTCACGTCTTCCAGCGCGTCCTGTGCCATGGCCCTAAAGGACAGGATCACTCCGATGATGGTCATCCTCTTCAGAACGTTCTCTCCCGCTGGACAGGAACACACGAGGGATTAAAGCTACATTCATTCAATCTATTATCCTTTTAGTATCGTGAGGCACGGAGATGTTTTGACATCTCTGAAATCATGCATTGGATTTCAGTTGGAGAAGTTCCAGTTATATTACACACACTGCACAGATCAGACAGGATCAGACAGGATTCAGTCCCCCTGAGGTGTTTCACATCACCTTTCACATCAACTGATAAAGCATTCTGTTTGGCTGTCTTCTCATCTTCCTCCTGTTCCCCCATGCAGCTCACTTCCCTGGAGGTTAGTGTGTGTGTGTGTGCAGGTGTGTGTGTGTGTGTGTGTGTGTGTGTGTGTGTGTGTGTGTGTGTGTGTGTGTGTGTGTGTGTGTGTGTGTGTGCATCCGCATGTGTTACCAGGCAGTCTCTTCTGGAGGTTAGCCATGGCCTCAGGTTTGTCAAAGTTAGCTCTCATCTGAACTAGCACATCCATGTTCTCTATCACCAGTTTCTGAAGAGGAGAGGAGAGAAGAGAGGAAATAAGAGGAGAGAAAAGAGAAGAAAGAGAAGAGAGAGGAAATGAGAGGAGGTGAAAAGAGAAGCAAAGAGAAGAGCAGAGGAAAAATAAAAATAGATGGATAGAATTGTGAGATACTGTTAAACTACCAGGTTATGAGTGCAATCACAGACTTAATGTCAAGTTCAATCTTATTGTCAACTTTCTACCATTTACTGTTGGAGCTGAAATAACACATTGATCAGGAGACATTCTCTCTTTCAGACGGTATGTTGATTTAACCTTTATTTAAGCAGGGACAAATGAGATCATTTTTTAAATATAAATTAAAACAAGGGATGTTCAGGTCACAATGACCTGCATCATCTCCTTTCGGACTGTGTGGGGGAGAGTAAGAGTGACTTCATAGTTCAACAGCGGCAGATCAGAGATAGACCCGCCAGCCGGCCCTCTGAGAGAGATGAGCCATCTGTAATTGTTTGAAGCTTAATCCTACCTTGAGTTCTCCGACTTGTGAGGTGATGTGCCACATCAGGTTCTCACTGAGGAACTTGAGACCGTACGGACCAATCAGCTCGGCCAGGGCCTGCATCTCTGGGCAGATTAGGGATGAAGGGGAGATTATGGATGTGTGGTTTAGAATGTAGTTGTCACGCCCTGATCTGTTTCACCTGTTCCTGTGATTGTCTCCACCCCTCCAGGTGTCGCTTATTTTCCCCTGTGTATTTATCCCTGTGTTTCCTGTCTCTCTGTACCAGTGTATTTATCCCTGTGTTTCCTGTCTCTCTGTACCAGTGTATTTATCCCTGTGTTTCCTGTCTCTCTGTACCAGTGTATTTATCCCTGCGTTTCCTGTCTCTCTGTGCCAGTGTATTTATCCCTGTGTTTCCTGTCTCTCTGTGCCAGTGTATTTATCCCTGTGTTTCCTGTCTCTCTGTACCAGTGTATTTATCCCTGTGTTTCCTGTCTCTCTGTACCAGTGTATTTATCCCTGTGTTTCCTGTCTCTCTGTACCAGTGTATTTATCCCTGTGTTTCCTGTCTCTCTGTACCAGTGTATTTATCCCTGTGTTTCCTGTCTCTCTGTACCAGTGTATTTATCCCTGTGTTTCCTGTCTCTCTGTACCAGTGTATTTATCCCTGTGTTTCCTGTCTCTCTGTACCAGTGTATTTATCCCTGTGTTTCCTGTCTCTCTGTACCAGTGTATTTATCCCTGTGTTTACTGTCTCTCTATGCCAGTGTATTTATCCCTGTGTTTCCTGTCTCTCTGGGCCAGTTCGTCTTGTATGTTTAGTCAAGTCAACCAGCGTGTTTTTCCCGTACTCCTTTTCTATTCTCTTTTGCTAGTCTTCCTGGTTTTGACCACTGCCTGACTCTGGACTACTTTCCCACCTGCCTGCCCTTGAATCTGCCTCCCCTTCGGTACCTATTGGACTCGGAACTGGTTTTGACCTTTTGCATGTACATGACCATTCTCTTGTCTACCTCTTTTTGGATGAATAAACATTGTAAGATTCCAACCATCTGCCTCCTGTGTCTGCATCTGGGTCTCAACCTTGTGCCTTGATAGTCGTTTAGACTGTAGTTTAGACTGCAGTTAGGACCTGCAGGTTACAACACCTGAGGGGTACAACACCTGAGAGGTAAACTACAAAAGCAAGCTAGATCTACTCTGGGTTTGCTAAAGCTAGCCAGCTTCAGTTATCTTCACATTCCAGCTCAGGTTTCATCCATACTACGACGGTGGATATACCTTGTCCGCCTGCTGCTAACTCTAGCAGGCTTGTAAACTAGTTGAATGCCAAACTCTTTATTGAGAAAATACTGCAACATCAATTCAGGGGCGAGTCAGTGTCACATTTTCATTTGTGCCAAAATGAAAAACGTTTTCAAATTCAGCAGGCTTTGGAGTGAAATAGGCTATTTGATTACTTATCGTTAATGCTGTCTTTGGTGTGCTTTTCAGTGGACAAACACCTTTTTATTCCCATTCCTAATCTATACAATAATTTTCATACAAAAGTTTAAAATTAATTCTGTCATTACTAAATGTGTAATGTGATATTGTATGACAATTTTTGTAACACAAAAAACTACATTATTATTCAATCTTCTTCCTCAAATGAAGGGAATGATGAAGCAATCTTTGCAAAAGGGAGGGAATATGATTTCATTGGTCCTTAACTCTCAGCTCAGACACTTCATTCACGATAAACAGAGTTATCCCTGAGTTAGCCTGCCCAGCAGCAGGTTAGTTCTGAGTGCAGGATAAACAGAGTTATCCCTGAGTTAGCCTGCCCAGTAGCAGGTTAGTTCTGAATGCAGGATAAACAGAGTTATCCCTGAGTTAGCCTGCCCAGCAGCAGGTTAGTTCTGAATGCAGGATACACAGAGTTATCCCTGAGTTAGCCTGCCCAGTAGCAGGTTAGTTCTGAATGCAGGATAAACAGAGTTATCCACTGAGTTAGCCTGCCCAGCAGCAGGTTAGTTCTGAATGCAGGATACACAGAGTTATCCCTGAGTTAGCCTGCCCAGTAGCAGGTTAGTTCTGAATGCAGGATAAACAGAGTTATCCACTGAGTTAGCCTGCCCAGCAGCAGGTTAGTTCTGAATGCAGGATAAACAGAGTTATCCACTGAGTTAGCCTGCCCAGCAGCAGGTTAGTTCTGAGTGCAGGATAAACAGAGTTATCCCTGAGTTAGCCTGCCCAGCAGCAGGTTAGTTCTGAATGCAGGATAAACAGAGTTATCCCTGAGTTAGCCTGCCCAGTAGCAGGTTAGTTCTGAGTGCAGGATAAACAGAGTTATCCTCTGAGTTAGCCTGCCCAGCAGCAGGTTAGTTCTGAATGCAGGATAAACAGAGTTATCACTGAGTTAGCCTGCCCAGTAGCAGGTTAGTTCTGAATGCAGGATAAACAGAGTTATCCCTGAGTTAGCCTGCCCAGCAGCAGGTTAGTTCTGAATGCAGGATAAACAGAGTTATCCTCTGAGTTAGCCTGCCCAGCAGCAGGTTAGTTCTGAATGCAGGATAAACAGAGTTATCCCTGAGTTAGCCTGCCCAGCAGCAGGTTAGTTCTGAATGCAGGATAAACAGAGTTATTCTGAGTTAGCCTGCCCAGCAGCAGGTTAGTTCTGAATGCAGGATAAACAGAGTTATCCCTGAGTTAGCCTGCCCAGCAGCAGGTTAGTTCTGAATGCAGGATAAACAGAGTTATCACTGAGTTAGCCTGCCCAGCAGCAGGTTAGTTCTGAATGCAGGATAAACAGAGTTATCCACTGAGTTAGCCTGCCCAGTAGCAGGTTAGTTCTGAATGCAGGATAAACAGAGTTATCCTCTGAGTTAGCCTGCCCAGTAGCAGGTTAGTTCTGAATGCAGGATAAACAGAGTTATCCCTGAGTTAGCCTGCCCAGCAGCAGGTTAGTTCTGAATGCAGGATAAACAGAGTTATCCCTGAGTTAGCCTGCCCAGCAGCAGGTTAGTTCTGAATGCAGGATAAACAGAGTTATTCTGAGTTAGCCTGCCCAGCAGCAGGTTAGTTCTGAATGCAGGATAAACAGAGTTATCCCTGAGTTAGCCTGCCCAGCAGCAGGTTAGTTCTGAATGCAGGATAAACAGAGTTATCCCTGAGTTAGCCTGCCCAGCAGCAGGTTAGTTCTGAATGCAGGATAAACAGAGTTATCCACTGAGTTAGCCTGCCCAGCAGCAGGTTAGTTCTGAATGCAGGATAAACAGAGTTATCCCTGAGTTAGCCTGCCCAGCAGCAGGTTAGTTCTGAATGCAGGATAAACAGAGTTATCCCTGAGTTAGCCTGCCCAGCAGCAGGTTAGTTCTGAATGCAGGATAAACAGAGTTATCCACTGAGTTAGCCTGCCCAGCAGCAGGTTAGTTCTGAATGCAGGATAAACAGAGTTATCCCTGAGTTAGCCTGCCCAGCAGCAGGTTAGTTCTGAATGCAGGATAAACAGAGTTATCCCTGAGTTAGCCTGCCCAGCAGCAGGTTAGTTCTGAATGTAGGATAAACAGAGTTATCCCTGAGTTAGCCTGCCCAGTAGCAGGTTAGTTCTGAATGCAGGATAAACAGAGTTATCCCCTGAGTTAGCCTGCCCAGTAGCAGGTTAGTTCTGAATGCAGGATAAACAGAGTTATCCACTGAGTTAGCCTGCCCAGCAGCAGGTTAGTTCTGAATGCAGGATACACAGAGTTATCCCTGAGTTAGCCTGCCCAGCAGCAGGTTAGTTCTGAATGCAGGATAAACAGAGTTATCACTGAGTTAGCCTGCCCAGTAGCAGGTTAGTTCTGAATGCAGGATAAACAGAGTTATCACTGAGTTAGCCTGCCCAGTAGCAGGTTAGTTCTGAATGCAGGATAAACAGAGTTATCCCTGAGTTAGCCTGCCCAGTAGCAGGTTAGTTCTGAATGCAGGATAAACAGAGTTATCCCTGAGTTAGCCTGCCCAGTAGCAGGTTAGTTCTGAATGCAGGATAAACAGAGTTATCCCTGAGTTAGCCTGCCCAGCAGCAGGTTAGTTCTGAATGCAGGATAAACAGAGTTATCCCTGAGTTAGCCTGCCCAGCAGCAGGTTAGTTCTGAATGCAGGATAAACAGAGTTATCCACTGAGTTAGCCTGCCCAGTAGCAGGTTAGTTCTGAATGCAGGATAAACAGAGTTATCACTGAGTTAGCCTGCCCAGTAGCAGGTTAGTTCTGAATGCAGGATAAACAGAGTTATCACTGAGTTAGCCTGCCCAGCAGCAGGTTAGTTCTGAATGCAGGATAAACAGAGTTATCACTGAGTTAGCCTGCCCAGCAGCAGGTTAGTTCTGAATGCAGGATAAACAGAGTTATCCTCTGAGTTAGCCTGCCCAGCAGCAGGTTAGTTCTGAATGCAGGATAAACAGAGTTATCACTGAGTTAGCCTGCCCAGCAGCAGGTTAGTTCTGAATGCAGGATAAACAGAGTTATCCTCTGAGTTAGCCTGCCCAGCAGCAGGTTAGTTCTGAATGCAGGATAAACAGAGTTATCCACTGAGTTAGCCTGCCCAGCAGCAGGTTAGTTCTGAAGGATTTGTTGCCATAGAAATGTACCTAGATAAAAGGTGAGCTACTTTCGTGGTGTCAGTTATCCCGAGTTGAACTCAGAGTTGACCGAAGTTACCTGGCTAACTCCTGAACACCTACTTCGTAATACAGGGCTCTGGCAGAGTATAGGCCCCTGGATGTGTATCAGATCTGTGTGTACGTGGACAGCAGTTTAACTAATTTAGACACTGACTTAACAAACACTACTATGACGGTTCAATACGACGCCTTGATAGTATAGATAGCAGGTAAACCACCTGGTAAATGTCAAGCCAGAGTGAGACACACAGAAGGAGTACTGAAACGATACATTATTTGAGTCCAAAATGGCACCCTATGATAAAGGGCCCTGGTCAAAGTAGTGCACTATAGGGAATAGAGTAGCATGACAACATGACAATGCATTTGGGATGCTATAATGATGAGTCTGTATGTGACTCTGTAGGAGGTATTAGATCTCTCAGGGCTTATGCAAAGTGGATGGAAAATATATAGAGCAGACATGAGATCATAGAGTGTGGAGCTAGCTGGAGAGGGCAGGGCTAGCTGGAGAGGGCGGGGCTAGCTGGAGAGGGCGGGGCTAGCTGGAGAGGGCGCTAGGTGGAGAGGGTGGAGGTGGGTGGTGGTAGGTGGAGAGGGTGGAGGTGGGTGGTGCTAGGTGGAGAGGGTGGAGGTGGGTGGTGCTAGGTGGAGAGGGTGGTGCTAGGTGGAGAGGGTGGAGGTGGGTGGTGCTAGGTGGAGAGGGTGGAGGTGGGTGGTGCTAGGTGGAGAGGGTGGAGGTAGGTGGTGCTAGGTGGAGAGGGTGGAGGTAGGTGGAGAGGGTGGAGGTAGGTGGAGAGGGTGGAGGTAGGTGGTGCTAGGTGAAGAGGGTGGAGGTAGGTGAAGAGGGTAGAGCTAGGTGGAGAGGCTGGAGGTAGGTGGAGAGGGTGGATGTAAGTGGAGGTAGGTGGAGAGGCTGGAGGTAGGTGGTGCTAGGTGAAGAGGGTGGAGCTAGGTGAAGAGGGTGGAGCTAGGTGGAGAAGGTGGAGCTAGGTGGAGAGGGTGGAGCTAGGTGGAGAGGGTGGAGCTAGGTGGAGAGGGTGGAGCTAGGTGGAGAGGGTGGAGCTAGGTGGAGAGGGTGGAGGTAGGTGGTGCTAGGTGGAGGTAGGTGGTGCTAGGTGGAGAGGGTGGAGGTAGGTGGTGCTAGGTGGAGAGGGTGGAGGTAGGTGGTGCTAGGTGGAGGTAGGTGGAGAGGGTGGAGGTAGGTGGTGCTAGGTGAAGAGGGTGGAGGTAGGTGAAGAGGGTGGAGGTAGGTGGAGAGGGTGGAGGTAGGTGGAGAGGGTGGATGTAGGTGGAGCTAGGTGAAGAGGGTGGAGGTAGGTGAAGAGGGTGGAGGTAGGTGAAGAGGGTGGAGGTAGGTGAAGAGGGTGGAGGTAGGTGGAGCTAGGTGGAGAGGGTGGAGCTAGGTGGAGAGGGTGGAGCTAGGTGGAGAGGGTGGAGCTAGGTGGAGAGGGTGGAGCTAGGTGGAGAGGGTGGAGCTAGGTGGAGAGGGTGGAGGTAGGTGGTGCTAGGTGGTGCTAGGTGGAGGTAGGTGGTGCTAGGTGGAGAGGGTGGAGGTAGGTGGTGCTAGGTGGAGGTAGGTGGTGCTAGGTGAAGAGGGTGGAGGTAGGTGAAGAGGGTGGAGGTAGGTGAAGAGGGTGGAGGTAGGTGAAGAGGGTGGAGGTAGGTGGTGCTAGGTGAAGAGGGTGGAGGTAGGTGAAGAGGGTGGAGGTAGGTGGAGAGGGTGGAGGTAGGTGGAGAGGGTGGAGGTGGGTGGAGAGGGTGGAGGTAGGTGGAGAGGGTGGAGAGGGTGGAGGTAGGTGAAGAGGGTAGAGGTAGGTGGAGAGGGTGGAGAGGGTGGAGGTAGGTGGAGGTAGGTGGAGAGGGTGGAGGTAGGTGAAGAGGGTGGAGGTAGGTGAAGTGAGTGGAGGTAGGTGAAGTGGGTGGAGGTAGGTGAAGAGGGTGGAGGTAGGTGAAGAGGGTGGTGGTAGGTGAAAAGTGTGGTGCTAGGTGAAAAGTGTGGTGCTAGGTGGAGGTAGATGGAGAGGGTGGAGGTAGGTGGAGAGGGTGGAGGTAGGTGGAGAGGGTGGAGGTAGGTGGAGAGGGTGGAGGTAGGTGGAGATAGTTGAAGAGGGTGGAGGTAGGTGAAGAGGGTGGAGGTAGGTGGAGAGGGTGGAGGTAGGTGGAGAGGGTGGAGGTAGTTGAAGAGGGTGGAGATAGTTGAAGAGGGTGGAGGTAGGTGAAGAGGGTGGAGGTAGGTGGAGAGGGTGGAGCTAGGCGGAGAGGGTGGAGCTAGGCGGAGAGGGTGGAGGTAGGTGAAGAGGGTGGAGGTAGGTGGAGAGGGTGGAGGTGTATTTAGAGGTCACCAGCGTACCCTACTGCAGGCAGGTCTCACCTGAGATATCAGAGTACTCCTCTGCTCTGAAACTCTGCTCGTTCTCGATGGTCTGGTTGACGAAGCAGTGCATTGCGGGGCAGTGAACGATCAGGTTGCTGCTGGCCTGACGCAGAAGGCCCTCTAGGTACCTGTGGAGAGGCAGACGTCATATCCTCTTCCTAACGCATTCAAATGCACAACACAGGTGCTACTAGCTGCTGATGAACATCTTTAACTACATGCATGTAGCAATGCGGTGACAGAGGAAACAGTTCAGTGACTGATATAATGTCTGTTAGCCTGGAGAAGTAAGAGATGAAGGCAAGTTACAGAAGGTTGTCAGTTCAAATCCTAAACTCAGCAAAAAAAAGAAAATGTCCCTTTTTCAAGACCCCGTCTTTCAAAGATAATTCTTAAAAATCCAAGTACAGATCTTCATTGTAAAGGGTTTAAACACCGTTTCCCATGCTTGTTCAACGAACCATAAACTGTTAATGAACATGCACCTGTGGAATGGTCGTTAAGACACTAACAGCTTACAGACGGTAGGCAATTAAGGTCACAGTTATGAAAACTTAGGACACTAAAGAGGCCTCTACTGACTCTGAAAAATACCAAAAGAAATATGCCCAGGGTCCCTGCTCATCTGCGTAAACGTGCCTTAGGCATGCTGCAAGGAGGCATGAGGACTGCAGATGTGGCCAGTGCAATAAGTTGCAATGTCCGTATTGTGAGAAGGCTAAGACAGCGCTACAGGGAGACAGGAGGGACAGCTGATCGTCCTCGCAGTGGCAGACCACGTGTAACAACACCTGCACAGGATCGGTACATCTGAACATCACACCTGTGGGACAGGATGGCAAATACAGCTTCCAGAGTTACACCAGGAACGCACAGTTCAGACTGTCCGTAATAGACAGAGAGGCCGACTGAGGGCTTGTAGGCCTGTTGTAAGGCAGGTCCTCACCAGACATCACCGACAACAAACGTCACCTATGGGCACAAACCCACCATCGCTGGACCAGACAGGACTGGCAAAAAGTGCTCTTCTCTGAGGAGTCGCGGTTTGTCACACCAATGGTCGGATTCACGTTTATCGTCGAAGGAATGAGCCTTACACCGACTCTGGAGCGGGATCGATTTGGAGGTGGAGGTCTGGGGCGGTGTGTCACAGCATCATCAGACTGAGCTTGTTGTCATTGCAGGCAATCTCAACACTGTGCGTTACAGGGAAGACATCCTCCTCCCTCATGTGATACCCTTCCTGCAGGCTCATCCTGACATGACCCTCCAGCATGACAATGCCACCAGCCATACTGCTCGTTCTGTGTGTGATTTCCTGCAAGACAGGAATGTCAGTGTTCTGCCATGGCCAGCGAAGAACCCGGATCTCAGTCCCATTGAGCACGTCTGGGACCGGTTGGATTGGCGGGATGAGGGCTAGACCCATTCTCCCCAGAATTGTCCGGGAACTTGCAGATGCCTTGGTGGAGGAGGGGGTAACATCTCACAGTAAGAACTGGCAAATCTGGTGCAGTCCATGAGGAGGAGATGCACTGCAGTACTTAATGCAGCCACACCAGATACTGACTGTTACTTTTGATTTTGACCCCCCCCTTTGTTCAGGGACACATTATACCATTTCTGTTAGTCACATGTCTGTGGAACTTGTTCAGTTTATGTCTCAGTTGTTTAATCTTGTTATGTTTATACATGTTAAGTTTGCTGAAAATACCCAGTTGACAGTGAGAGGACGTTTCTTTTTTTGCGGGACATGTGGGACATGAAATAGCAATTGGAGGACTGCTGCTGGTATGACGTTACCAGTTGGTATACAGCGTGGTGATGGTCTGTCCTCCGTAGGAGTCCAGCGGCTGTGTCTGCTGCAGTAAGACATTCTTGACCAGCCTAGTGACGTCCAGACTGAGGTAACGTGACAGGGTGTGCAGGCTGGCTGTGTAGGCCTGAATCCCGGCCAGGAGGTCAGACGGACGTCCTATTTCCTGGGTGGTCTGGTTGTAATGGGCCATTCTCACGATGATCCTGGAACATTACACACAGACACAGACACACAAACTAACGTCATGGAATCAGACGGGGCTACATGGCATGGCATGCTGAATGAATAACAGTCAGGCTCAACGAACCATGTAATGATTATTCTGCCTCTCTCTATCTCTCCCTCCCAATTCATTGGCATGGGAAACATATGTTAACATTGCCAAAGCAAGTGAGGTAGATAATATATAAAAGTGAAATAAACAATAAAAATTAACAGTAAACATTACACTCTCTGTCACTCTCTATCCCGCTACCATGTTGTTGTCATGTTGCCTTGCTACCATGTTGTTGTCATGTTGCCTTGCTACCATGTTGTTGTCATGTTGCCTTGCTACCATGTTGTTGTCATGTTGCCTTGCTACCATGTTGTTGTCATGTTGCCTTGCTACCATGTTGTTGTCATGTTGCCTTGCTACCATGTTGTTGTCATGTTGCCTTGCTACCATGTTGTTGTCATGTTGTGTTACTACCATGTTGTTGTCATGTGTTTCTACCATGTTGTTGTCATGTTGCCTTGCTACCATGTTGTTGTCATGTTGCCTTGCTACCATGTTGTTGTCATGTTGCCTTGCTACCATGTTTTTGTCATGTTGCCTTGCTACCATGTTGTTGTCATGTTGTGTTACTACCATGTTGTTGTCATGTGTTACTACCATGCTGTGTTGTCATGTTGTGCTGCTACCATGTTGTGTTGCTACCATGCTGTGTTGTCATGTTGTGTTGCTACCATGCTGTGTTGTCATGTTGTGTTGCTACCATGCTGTGTTGTCATGTTGTGTTGCTACCATGCTGTGTTGTCATGTTGTGTTGCTACCATGCTGTGTTGTCATGTTGTGTTGCTACCATGCTATGTTGTTGTCTTAGGTCTCTCTTTATGTTGTGTTGCTACCATGCTGTGTTGTCATGTTGTGTTGCTACCATGCTGTGTTGTCATGTTGTGTTGCTACCATGCTATGTTGTTGTCTTAGGTCTCTCTTTATGTTGTGTTGCTACCATGCTGTGTTGTCATGTTGTGTTGCTACCATGCTGTGTTGTCATGTTGTGTTGCTAGCATGCTGTGTTGTCATGTTGTGTTGCTAGCATGCTGTGTTGCTACCATGCTGTGTTGTCATGTGTTGCTACCATGCTGTGTTGTCATGTGTTGTTGTCTTAGGTCTCTCTTTATACAGTGTTGTCTCTCTTGTTGTGATGTGTGTTTTGTCCTATATTTTTAAACCCAGCTCCGTCTCTGCAGGAGCTCATTGTAAATAAGAATTTTTTCTTCACTTGACTTGCCTAGTTAAATAACGGTTAAATAAAAACAAAATACAATACAAATCTTCTCTGCATTATAAAGGTCTCCTTTCATGTCTTGTTTTAACAGAGAAATTGAGATTTAGGTGGAGAAAAGGATTTAACGATCCAACATTATAAAGCAATAGATAATAAGACAGAGATCATGTTATAGGCAAAAGGTGTGTGGCGTACTTGGTGAGTCGTGTCTCCAAGTGAGATATGAGGAACTCTGCAGGAGTGACGATGTGGTTGAACACTGTGAAGTCACTGCTCCCACTGAAGGAGGAGCATAGCTCGGTCAGAGTCAGATGCAGCTTGTCCATACTGGAAGAGAGAGAGAGAGAGAATGAGAGAGAGAGAGAAAGAGAGAGAGAGAAGGAGAGAGAGAAGGAGAGAGAGAGAGAGAAATAGAGAGAGAAGGAGAGAGAGAGAGAGAGAGAAGGAGAGAGAGAGAAAGAGAGAAGGAGAGAGAGAGAGAGGAGAGAGAGAAAGAGAGAAGGAGAGAGAGAAATTCAACATACCAATTAGGATCTGGCTAAAAATACTTGAATCAGTTATAGAAACCATTTCCCTTTATGGTTGTGAGGTCTGGGGTCCACTCACCATACAAGAATTCACAAAATCGGACAAACACCAAATTGAGACTATGCATGCAGAATTCTGCAAAAATATCCTCAGTGCACAACGTAAAACACCAAATAATGCCTGCAGAGCAGAATTAGGCCGATACCCACTAATGATCAAAATCCAGAAAAGAGCTGTTAAATTTACAACCACCTTAAAGGAAGTGATTCCCAAACCTTCCATAACAAAGCCATCACCTACAGAGAGATGAACCTGGAGAAGAGTCCCCTAAGCAAGCTGGTCCTGGGGCTCTGTTCACAAACACAAACACACCCCACAGAGCCAAACAAACAGGACAGCAAATCAATTAGACCCAAACAAACATTAGAAAACAATTAAAAATATATAATTACTTGACACATTGGAAAGAATTAAGAAAAAAAACTGAGCAAACTAGAATGCTATTTGGCCCTAAACAAAGAGTACACCGTGGCAGAATACCTGACCACTGTGACTGACACACACTGTGACTGACACAAAGCCTTGACTATGTACAGACTCAGTGAGCATAGCCTTGCTATTGAGAAAGGCCGCAAAATGAGGTGGAAACTGAGCTGCACTTCCCAACCTCCTGCCAAATGTACGACCATAGAGACACACAGACCCACAAATAATTTGAAAATAAACCCAATTTTGATAAACTCTCAAATACCACAGTGTGCCATCACAGCAGCAAGATGTGACCTGTTGCCACAAGAAAAGGGCAACCCGAGAAGAACAAACACCATAGTAAATACAACCCATATTTATTTATCCTCCGTTTTTGTACTTATACTAATTCCACATAATATGTCATTTGAAATGTCTTTATTCTTTTGTGAGTGTAATGTTTACTTAAATAGAGAGAGCGAGAGCGACGAGAGAGAGAGAGAGACTTGAGAAATTGCTGGTCTACTTTTCTTTCAAAATTAAAACCCATGAAATAGCCAATCTGTAACGGCATTCCTCCTCCTCTTCATCTTCGGAAGAGGAGGAGTATTGAGGGAACCAAGGCGCAGCGAAGTGAAAAGACATATTTTATTAACGAAACACGAACTTGATTAAACTAACAAAAACAACAAACGGTGTAGACAGATCTAGACGACGTACTTACATAAAACAAGAAAAACGTACGAATAGGAACATAGGCTACACAAACCGAACAAACCGTAAACAGTCCCGCGTGGTGAAACAGACACAGACACGGAAGACAATCACCAACAACGAACACTGTGACAACGCCTACCTAAATATGACTCTTAATTAGAGGAACGCCAAACACCTGCCTCTAATTAAGAGCCATACCAGGCAACCCAAAAACCAACACAGAAACAGAAAACATAGAATGCCCACCCAACCTCACGTCCTGACCAACTAACACACATAAACTAACAGAAATAGGTCAGGAACGTGACACAATCAATCGACAAAACACTTAAAATGTGAAGAGAGACTTTACACTGCATAGTTGTAGTGCCCGAAATGAGTGATTTAACCGGAGGAGAGATGAATGGAGGTCAAACAGAATGAGTGATTTAACCGGAGGAGAGATGCATGGAGGTCAAACAGAATGAGTGATTTAACCGGAGGAGAGATGCATGGAGGTCAAACAGAATGAGTGATTTAACCGGAGGAGAGATGAATGGAGGTCAAACAGAATGAGTGATTTAACCGGAGGAGAGATGCATGGAGGTCAAACAGAATGAGTGATTTAACCGGAGGAGAGATGAATGGAGGTCAAACGGAATGAGTGATTTAACCGGAGGAGAGATGAATGGAGGTCAAACAGAATGGAAGAGTGGGATGAAGAGGGATGGATGGATGGATGGATGAAAAGAATGATGGATGAATAGAGGGATGGATGGATGAAAAGGATGAATAGAGGGATGGATGGATGGATGAATGAAAAGAATGATGGATAAACGGGACAGGTGAGAAAAAAAGTAACAATACATTAACGAGGCTATATACAGGGGGTACCGGTACCGAGTCAGTGTGGGGGTTAAATACAGGTGGTACCAGTACCGAGTCAGTGTGGAGGTTATATACAGGTGGTACCGGTACAGAGTCAGTGTGCGGGGGTACAGGTTAGAGGTCATTTGTACATGTAGGTAGGGGTGAAGGGATAATGCAATAGTTAATAAACAGCGAGTAGCAGCAGTGTAAAAATAAAGGGGGGGTGGGTCAATGTAAAAAGTCACATACGCTACCGTAATACACCCTGTTGCCTTGTCACTTTATCCCTACCTATATGTACATATCTACCTCATACTCCTGCACAGGGACTCAGTACTGTTACCCCATGTATAAAAGACAAGTTATTGTTACTTATTGTCTATTTATTGCTTGTGTTATGTTTTATCTATTATTTTCTCTCTGTATTGTTGGGAAGTCAGCATAGACCTGTTGTTTATGAAGCACAGTGAAAATAACATTTTGATTTAGGAATGGAGAAATACAGGGAGGAAGAGCACCGACCTGGTGACGATGGCACGGTCCTTCCTCTGGCTCTCTGCTCCAGGTTTCTCTTTCTGCACGTCTCCTTTTTTCGGCATCGGTTTCTTCTGCTTCTTATTGCGGGCTGCACTTATGGTCTGGCCACAGTGTTTGGGCAACAGCTAGTAGAAAACATGATGAAGAGGACCACAGAGAATAAACACGTTCAGTTAAAGTGTATTCTACATTGCATTGTGAGCGATTTTACCTTTTGTCCGCTATGCTTCAGCCCGTCAGGAGTCTAAAGTAAAATTAAAAACACAATGTTTTCCACCAGAGAGAAAAACAACACGTTGTCATTACTTCACCTTCTCAGAGTCATCCTTAGTCTTCCAACTTAGTCATTACTTCACCTTCTCAGAGTCATCCTTAGTCTTCCAACTTAGTCTTACTTCACCTTCTCAGAGTCATCCTTAGCCTTCCAACTTAGTCTTACTACACCTTCACAGAGTCATCCTTAGCCTTCCAACTTAGTCATTACTTCACCTTCTCAGAGTCATCCTTAGTCTTCCAACTTAGTCATTACTTCACCTTCTCAGAGTCATCCTTAGTCTTCCAACTTAGTCTTACTTCACCTTCTCAGAGTCATCCTTAGTCTTCCAACTTAGTCATTACTTCATTTTCTCAGAGTCATCCTTAGTCTTCCAACTTAGTCTTACTTCACCTTCTCAGAGTCATCCTTAGTCTTCCAACTTAGTCTTACTACACCTTCTCAGTCATCCTTAGTCTTACTACACCTTCTCAGAGTCATCCTTAGTCTTACTACACCTTCTCAGAGTCATCCTTAGTCTTACTACACCTTCTCAGAGTCATCCTTAGTCTTACTACACCTTCTCAGAGTCATCCTTAGTCTTACTACACCTTCTCAGAGTCATCCTTAGTCTTCCAACGGAGGCACTCCTACATTAAAGCTACAACCGGGGATCTGTTTTTTATCAATGGCTAAATATCTAGAATTGAAATGACCATACAGTCTCCCAGATCCCATGTTTTGTATCTTTATACGGCGTCTGTAGTGACTACGGGAGTGTTATAATATATATTTTTTAAATACTGTCGATTGACTGCATCAGTCTTATAGTTAATTAGTTGTGTGACCTGTACACTTCCCCCAGATTCCTGGTCATCGAGGTTGCATACCTCGAACACACACACACCTGGTCATCGAGGTTGCATACCTCGAACACACACACACACCTGGTCATCGAGGTTGCATATCTCGAACACACACACACACCTGGTCATCGAGGTTGCATATCTCGAACACACACACACACCTGGTCATCGAGGTTGCATATCTCGAACACACACACACACCTGGTCATCGAGGTTGCATATCTCGAACACACACACACACCTGGTCATCGAGGTTGCATATCTCGAACACACACACACACCTGGTCATCGAGGTTGCATACCTCGAACACACACACACACCTGGTCATCGAGGTTGCATATCTCGAACACACACACACACCTGGTCATCGAGGTTGCATATCTCGAACACACACACACACCTGGTCATCGAGGTTGCATATCTCGAACACACACACACACCTGGTCATCGAGGTTGCATATCTCGAACACACACACACACCTGGTCATCGAGGTTGCATATCTCGAACACACACACACCTGGTCATCGAGGTTGCATATCTCGAACACACACACACCTGGTCATCGAGGTTGCATATCTCGAACACACACACACCTGGTCATCGAGGTTGCATATCTCGAACACACACACACCTGGTCATCGAGGTTGCATATCTCGAACACACACACACCTGGTCATCGAGGTTGCATATCTCGAACACACACACACCTGGTCATTGAGGTTGCATATCTCGAACACACACACACCTGGTTATTGAGGTTGCATATCTCGAACACACACCTGGTCATCGAGGTTGCATATCTCGAACACACACACACACACACACACACACACACCTGGTCATCGAGGTTGCATATCTCGAACACACACACACACCTGGTCATTGAGGTTGCATATCTCGAACACACACACACACACACACACACACACACCTGGTCATCGAGGTTGCATATCTCGAACACACACACACCTGGTCATCGAGGTTGCATACCTCGAACACACACACACACATACACCCACCTGGTCATCGAGGTTGCATATCTCGAACACACACACACCTGGTCATCGAGGTTGCATATCTCGAACACACACACACCTGGTCATTGAGGTTGCATATCTCGAACACACACACACCTGGTCATCGAGGTTGCATATCTCGAACACACACACACACCTGGTCATCGAGGTTGCATATCTCGAACACACACACACCTGGTCATTGAGGTTGCATATCTCGAACACACACACACCTGGTCATTGAGGTTGCATATCTCGAACACACACACACACCTGGTCATTGAGGTTGCACTGTTCGCTACAGATCTCTAAGATGACGGAGCTGGTCTGTTTGGCAATCTCCTCCAGGAAGGTCACACACAGACGCAGACTCCTCTTCTCAACACCCTCCGTCTAGACACAGACATGACATGACACACCACGACAACAAGACAAGACAAGATACAAGACACAATGAGAAAGGACAAGGAAACAGAGTTGTTCCATAGAGTTATCCCAACACTAAATCACTGATACTCAGAGAGAGTTTGTATTTGTTTTTCTCAGGTTGATTGAGATGTTTCACTCACTGGTTCAATTATTAGGGCCAGGAGTGTTTCCTGACCTTACCTGGCCCTAATTCTGAAAATTATCAATATGTGTCCCGTTCCTGACCTGTTTTCTCTTGTTTTGTATTTATTTAGTATGGTCAGGGCGTGAGTTGGGTGGGTTGTCTATGTGTTGTTTTCTATGTTGGGGTTTTGTGCGTTCGGCCTGGTATGATTCTCAATCAGAGGCAGCTGTCAACCGTTGTCCCTGATTGAGAATCATACTTAGGCAGCCGGGGTTCACGTGTGTGTTTGTGGGTGTTTGTATCTCGTGTCAGTGTTCATGCCACACGGGACTGTTTTCGGTTTGGTTACGTTTTGTATCTTGAAGTGTTCTGTTTTACTTTCATTAAATAATGAACACTTTCCACATCTACGTCTTGGTCCGATCCCTACACCTCCTCTTCAGACGAAGAGGAGGAAATCTGCCGTTACAATATCAACCTTGATATTTTTCAGAATTAGGGCCAGGAGTTTTTCCATGAACCTGTTCTGGGTAGATTATATATATATATATATATATATATACACACACACACATATTTTCTGAAAAAAATCAATATATATGAAATAGTACAGCTGAATTTAAATAACCTTGATATAATCTTTAACCTATTCCAGTAGTATATGCTTTAACCTATTCCAGTAGTATATGCTTTAACCTATTCCAGTAGTATATGCTTTAACCTATTCCAGTAGTATATGCTTTAACCTATTCCAGTAGTATATGCTTTAACCTATTCCAGTAGTATATGCTTTAACCTATTCCAGTAGTATATAGTTTAACCTATTCCAGTAGTATATAGTTTAACCTATTCCAGTAGTATATAGTTTAACCTATTCCAGTAGTATATAGTTTAACCTATTCCAGTAGTATATAGTTTAACCTATTCCAGTAGTATATGGTTTAACCTATTCCAGTAGTATATGGTTTAACCTATTCCAATAGTATATGGTTTAACCTATTCCAGTAGTATATGCTTTAACCTATTCCAGTAGTATATGCTTTAACCTATTCCAGTAGTATATGCTTTAACCTATTCCAGTAGTATATGCTTTACCCTATTCCAGTAGTATATGCTTTACCCTATTCCAGTAGTATATGCTTTAACCTATTCCAGTAGTATATGCTTTAACCTATTCCAGTAGTATATGGTTTACCCTATTCCAGTAGTATATGCTTTAACCTATTCCAGTAGTATATGCTTTAACCTATTCCAGTAGTATATGCTTTAACCTATTCCAGTAGTATATGCTTTAACCTATTCCAGTAGTATATGCTTTAACCTATTCCAGTAGTATATGCTTTAACCTATTCCAGTAGTATATAGTTTAACCTATTCCAGTAGTATATAGTTTAACCTATTCCAGTAGTATATAGTTTAACCTATTCCAGTAGTATATAGTTTAACCTATTCCAGTAGTATATAGTTTAACCTATTCCAGTAGTATATAGTTTAACCTATTCCAGTAGTATATAGTTTAACCTATTCCAGTAGTATATAGTTTAACCTATTCCAGTAGTATATGGTTTAACCTATTCCAGTAGTATATGCTTTAACCTATTCCAATAGTATATGCTTTAACCTATTCCAGTAGTATATGCTTTAACCTATTCCAGTAGTATATGCTTTAACCTATTCCAGTAGTATATGCTTTAACCTATTCCAGTAGTATATGCTTTACCCTATTCCAGTAGTATATGCTTTACCCTATTCCAGTAGTATATGCTTTACCCTATTCCAGTAGTATATGCTTTAACATATTCCAGTAGTATATGGTTTACCCTATTCCAGTAGTATATGGTTTACCCTATTCCAGTAGTATATGCTTTACCCTATTCCAGTAGTATATGCTTTAACCTATTCCAGTAGTATATGCTTTAACCTATTCCAATAGTATATGCTTTAACCTATTCCAATAGTATATGCTTTAACCTATTCCAGTAGTATATGCTTTAACCTATTCCAGTGGTATATAGTTTAACCTATTCCAGTAGTATATAGTTTAACCTATTCCAGTAGTATATAGTTTAACCTATTCCAGTAGTATATAGTTTAACCTATTCCAGTAGTATATGCTTTAACCTATTCCAGTAGTATATGCTTTAACCTATTCCAGTGGTATATGCTTTACCCTATTCCAGGAGTATATAGTAGATTTAGTTGCGATAGTGTCTGGGTACTGACCTCTTCTGGACAGAGCTGATGGACAGTCTGGTTGAAGTGGGAGCAGACCAGAGGGAAAGACATGAGGTATCGTTGCATAGAAACCTCCTCACTGCTCTGAGAGAACATCTTCTCAAACACCCGCGGGTAGAAGCTGCATTACGAACACAGACATGTTTCAGTGTTTAGGAGTGAAAGGGTTAACACACACACCATGTGGTCTGCGTAGGGAATAGGCTGCCATTTTGTTTGCAACAATGGTGTTACATATATCAGCTCCAACCTTCATTGGCTCAGAAGTTCGTTTTAGGGTAGGAGCTAGACATACACAACCAAAGGGTGTGCATGAACGTGTTGGTTTAAGACATCAGTGGTTCACACGCTGAATTCATCAATGATAAGAGTTGCTCTGTTTTTTTTAATACGTGTGGGCCCCAGTCCCTAGAACAATATTCCCCAATAGGCAGCCCACGGGTGAGATTATATATATATATATATATATATATATATATATATATATATATATATATATATATATATATATACATATACATACATACATACATACATACACACACACACATTACCAGTCAAAAGTACTACATGCTTCCATGTGTTTGTTCATAGTTTTGATGTCTTCACTATTATTCTACAGTGTAGAAAATAGTACAAATAAAGAAAAAACCTTGAATGAGTAGGTGTGTCCAAACTTTTGACTGGTACTGTACATATACACACACACATATTACATGACCAAAAGTATATGGACACCGGCTTGTCAGACATCTCATTCCAAAATCACGGGTTGGTCTGCACTTTCCAGCAATAACAGCCTCCACTTCCTGGAAGGCTTTCCACTAGATTTTGGAACATTGCTGCAGTGACTTGCTTCCATCAAGCCACAAGAGCATTAGTGAGGTCGGGCACTGATGTTGGGCGATTAGGCCTGGCTAATAGTCCGCGTTATGTTAACGTATCCCAATATAATCGGCCCGCAGCTGAATGTAAATTGGGGACCCCTGCCATAGACCCCGTTGGGGACCCCTGCCATAGACCCCGTTGGGGACCCCTGCCATAGACCCCGTTGGGGACCCCTGCCATAGACCCCGTTGGGGACCCCTGCCATAGACCCCGTTGGGGACCCCTGCCATAGACCCCGTTGGGGACCCCTGCCATAGACCCCGTTGGGGACCCCTGCCATAGACCCCGTTGGGGACCCCTGCCATAGACCCTGTTGGGGACCCCTGCCATAGACCCTGTTGGGGACCCCTGCCATAGACCCTGTTGGGGACCCCTGCCATAGACCCTATGTACATCATGTACAGTAGATTATTTGTCTATACTGTAATATCTTGGACTAGGTCATTGGCAAGGTAGACTTATTGCCATATTGCTTACATCCAATCCCTTCTGATCTACAGAAGTACCAAGGGATGAGGGAGTAGTGGGGGTAGGGTCTAGTGGGAGTAGGCACAAGAGGGACTAGGGTTTAGTGGGGGTAGAAACTATTGGGGGTAGGGACTAGAGGTAGGGACTAGTGGTGCTAGGGACTAGAGGGACTTGTGGTGGTAGGGTTTAGTGGGGGTAGGGACTAGAGAGGTAGGGACTAGTGGGGGAAGGGACTAGAGGGGGTAGGGACTAGAGGGGGTAGGGACTAGAGGGGGTAGGGACTAGAGGGGGTAGGGACTAGAGGGGGTAGGGACTAGAGAGGGTAGGGACTAGAGAGGGTAGGGACTAGAGAGACTTGTGGTGGTAGGGTTTAGTGGGGGTAGGGACTAGAGAGGTAGGGACTAGTGGGGGTAGGGACTAGTGGGGGTAGGGACTAGAGGGGGTAGGGACTAGAGGGGGTAGGGACTAGAGGGGGTAGGGACTAGAGGGGGTAGGGACTAGAGAGACTTGTGGTGGTAGGGACTAGTGGGGGTAGGGACTAGAGGGTGTAGGGACTAGAGGGTGTAGGGCCTAGTGGGGGTAGGGCCTAGTGGGGGTAAGCAGTATTCAAACTTTCTCAGTGGGAAACCTTTTTTTTCAACAGAATTTCCCCACTGCAATTCCCCATGACGCCAATAGGGGTCACAACCCTTATTGACTTTTATTAATACCACTGGAGTAGAGGATGTTTTTTCTATGGGGCCCATGGGGGGGCAGACTGACCAGAGGATGGAGAGATCGGAGGTTTCGTGAAGCATCTCCTGCACGTTGTCCAACATCTTGGTGTGGAATTGGGTCATGTTCATCACTTTAGCCAGGTCTGGGTATTCCTTGAGGGAGAGTGGGGCCTTGGACACACTGGTGTAGGCCTGTAACATGAGACAGCACAGACATCTTGATACACTGGTGTAGGCCTGTAACATGAGACAGCACAGACATCTTGATACACTGGTGTAGGGAGGAAATATGACACCAAGAGCAAAAAATATATATTTTAATATACAAAAAAATCAAATAATATACTTTGAAAACTATATCTATTTTTCTAGTATATTTATAGTATACTATAAATATGCTGTCATCACACTTCAATGCACTTATTAAAAGTGTACTCCAAATTAATTGTTTTTCAGTCTTTAAATTCACCTTTCAGCAGGACAATAAACTACAAGGCAAAATCTACAATGGACTTTCTTACTAAGACAATGAATGTTCCTGAGTGGCCAAGTTACAGTTTTGACTTAAATCTGCTTGAAAATCTATGACAAGATTTGAAAATTGCTAAGTAGCCATAAACACCATCTTGACAGAGCTTAAAGAATTATTAAAAGAATACAGGGCTAATATTGTACAATCCAGGTGTGGAAAGCTCTTAGAGACTTGCCCATGAAGACTCACCTCTGCAATCACTGTATTTCTGGCATGTATTGACTGAAGGAGCTGAATACTTATGCCACGACTATATTTCAGTTATTTACTTTCCATCAAATCTTCATTTATTTTTTATGTATAGAGATCTTCCACTGGGACAGAGTATTTTATTTAGATTGTTAACAAAAAATGACAACTAAATCCATTTTAATCCCACTTTGTAACAAAATTAGAACAAATTCAAGCGGTATAAATACTTTTAAAGTTTCAGTGCCAATAATGAGTATGAAAGGACTTTCTGAATTCCTGTTCGTAAGAGTGCAGAGAACGTTGACAATGACAACAATTGTTTATTTTTATCTTTATTTAACTAGGCAAGTTAGTTAAGAACAAATTCTTATTTACAATGACGGCCTACGTTGGAACAGCGGGTTAACTGCCTCGTTCAGGGACAGAACGATAGATTTTTACCTTGTCAGCTCGGGGATTCGATCCAGCAACCTTTTGGTAACTGGCCCAACGCTCTAACCACTAGGCTACCTGCCGCCCAAGTTATTTATTTCACATGCTTCCTGAGAGTAAACGTTTTAATATACTTAAGTATACTTTCAAAAAAATATATTTAACTTAAAATGTCCACAAAATATATATAAAGGAAACCTTCAAAAACGCAGGTGCATAAGCATTTGCATATTCCCCATCATCCTTTTCTGCAACTGAAGTTTTAAAGTATTGAAATCTTAATTTATTCCAGTAATGTGAACAACTAAAGTTTGAAATGCCAACGGTGCACAGTTTTTGAAGTATCGCTTGTAAATTGCTGCTCCAGCCACAGCTACTTTGTAAATAACACGTTAACATTGGCTGACTAGATACCTCGGTCAATCAAGACTGGCTAATTACATGGCTAATTATAATAGCTAATGTGGTTAATGAGGAGAAGTGTCTTTATAAAAGTATACTTGAAAACATATTATAAATATATATATTTTTTGTAAAGACAATACAGGAATTCTTATTCAAAAACCATTTTAGTAGATGTATAATTCATGAGAAATATACATACAATATACTAAAGGTCTATTCAAGTATATTTGTTTTGTTCTTTATCTAATACACTAATAATATACTTAAGTACAGAAAAGGTGTACCAATTTAGATAATTTTAAACGTGACAGAGTGGCCTGCTGGAGGTCATTTTGCAGGGCTCTGGCAGTGCACCTCCTTGCACTAAGGCGGAGGTACCGGTCCTGCTGCTGGGTTGTTGCCCTCCTACGGCCTCCTCCACGTCTCCTGATGTACTGGCCTGTCTCCTGGTAGCTCCTGCATGCTCTGGACACTACGCTGACAGACACAGCAAACCTTTTTGCCACAGTTCGCATTGATGTGCCATCCTGGATGAACTGCACTACCTGAGCCACTTGTGTGGGTTGTAGACTCCGTCTCATGCTACCACTAGAGTGAGAGCACCGCCAGCATTCAAAAGTGACCAAAACATCAGCCAGGAAGCATAGGAACTGAGAAGTGGTCTGTGGTCACCACCTGCAGAATCACTCCTGTTTTGGGGGGTGTCTTGCTAATTGCCTATAATTTCCACCTTTTGTCTATTCCATTTGCACAACAGCATGTGAAATTTATTGTCGATCAGTGTTGCTTCCTAAGTGGACAGTTTGATTTCACAGAAGTGTGATTGACTTGGAGTTACATTGTGTTATTTAAGTGTTCCCTCTATTTTTTTGAGCAGTGTACAATTGACATTAAATGAATTAAATGTATTTAAAATTGTTCCAATTTACTTAGAATGTTAACTAAGTATGATTTAAATATATAACAAAAATACATATATCCACTTGGGACACTACAGACACCATCTGAGTTGGACACGACAAGGCATGTTTAAAAGGTTCAATAGAGACATTTCTATCTCAATTTGAAATCATTTCAGGGGAAAAATTACTTTACTGTGATTGTTTTCAATTATATTGGTCCAGAAGAAACACAAATAGCTTCTTATCATGAGGTCTGAGTGGGAACAGTGTGTTTACAGTGTAGGCTTATAACATGACACAGTGTAGGCTTATAACATGACACAGTGTAGGCTTATAACATGACACAGTGTAGGCTTATAACATGACAGTGTGTTTACAGTGTAGGCTTATAACATGACACAGTGTAGGCTTATAACATGACACAGTGTAGGCTTATAACATGACACAGTGTAGGCTTATAACATGACACAGTGTAGGCTTATAACATGACACAGTGTAGGCTTATAACATGACACAGTGTAGGCTTATAACATGACACAGTGTGTTTACAGTGTAGACTTATAACATGGCACAGTGTGTTTACAGTGTAGGCTTATAACATGACACAGTGTGTTTACAGTGTAGGCTTATAACATGACACAGTGTGTTTACAGTGTAGGCTTATAACATGACACAGTGTGTTTACAGTGTAGGCTTATAACATGACACAGTGTGTTTACAGTGTAGGCTTATAACATGACACAGTGTGTTTACAGTGTAGGCTTATAACATGACACAGTGTGTTTACAGTGTAGGCTTATAACATGACACAGTGTGTTGTAGATAAAGTTGTAAAGTATTTATAGGGTAAGTGAAGTACTATACCTGTAATCTTAACCAGTCCAGTCTCAGAGCCCTGAAGTCAAACTCCTCTCCGTTTTCCACTGTTGAGGGACATTTTATCTTTACTTAACTAGGCAAGTGAGTTAAGAACAGATTCTTATTTACAATGACGGCCTAGGAACAGTGGGTTAACTGCCTTGTTCAAGGGGTAGAACGACAGATTTTTACCTTTTCAGCTCGGGGATTCGATCTTGTAGCCTTTCTGTTACTAGTCCAACAGTCTAACCACCAGGCTTCCTGCCGCCCCATGCGGTAGGTAGTATCACACATGAAGTAGGCCTAGCATTACTTATCAAATGTAGATTTCAGATACATTTTGCTTACCTTGCTTGATGGTCAGTGCAGACAGTGTTGAGACAAATGATGTCATCAAGACTGATTCCTCTTCTGGACAGACGTACATATTCTACAGAACAGAACAGTCAAAACAGTAATAGAAGCAATTATTTCGGTGTGCTCTGAAATAATATGTAGACTTTACCGTGAAGTGCTTACTGACAAGCCCTTTCCCAACAATGTGGAGTTAAAAAGTAAGAAAGATCCAAGGGTCCTATCTGAGATATATGAGAAATAGCTTATCCTGTAACTATTATTTTGTTTCCCCCCCCCCCCCCCCCAGTACCTGCATGGTGTCATTGAGGAGCAGGGCATCAAACTGGGCCAGGTACTGGACATGGTAGCGTTGCACCACACGGGTGTACTTAGTCATCAGGGTCCTCAACCTCTCCATGTAGAACAGGAGTTCAGCCATATGCCTGCAGCAAACACATATAAAACTAGTGACTACTGTATCAACAGTAGGACTAAACTGTATATATGACCACATAAAACTAGTAGGAATATACAGTACATTAACTAGTGACTACTGTATCAACAGTAGGACTAAACTGTATATATGAACACACATAAAACTAGTGACTACTGTATCAACAGTAGGACTAAACTGTATATATGAACACATAAAACTAGTAGGAATATACAGTACATTAACTAGTGACTACTGTATCAACAGTAGGACTAAACTGTATATATGAACACACATAAAACTAGTGACTACTGTATCAACAGTAGGACTAAACTGTATATATGAACACATAAAACTAGTAGGAATATACAGTACATTAACTAGTGACTATTGTATCAACAGTAGGACTTTCCTGTGCTTTAACAGCCAGACACAGTAGCTGTTGTATAAGCTTCTTCTACATTGTTTAGTTGTGTGACTTGAATGCTAATGTTAGGTGCAACTTACAAAACTTTAAAATGTACAGGAGAGCCGCTTGAAACTTAAACATATTTTTCATGCATTCTGCTCAGCATGCTAATATGGTACTGTTTATATTTATGGCTGACATTGGAGATTGATAGAAAGTGGCATGGCAGGAGGGTCTGCTGTGGTTAGAGGGGCTGCTGTGGTTAGAGGGGCTGCTGTGGTTAGAGGGGCTGCTGTGGTTAGAGGGGCTGCTGTGGTTAGACGGTCTGCTGTGGTTAGAGGGTCTGCTGTGGGTCTAACTTCAAACGTACGAGTCTACGTAGTCCTCTGGAGTCTTGGTCTTGGGAATATTCTCTGAATATCTGACGAGCCACAGAACCTCGTCACGGGAAAACGACAGAGCCATGAAGACAAACAGCACCTAGGGGATGGATTGATATTTAAAGGGTGGGGGGGGGGGGGGGTAGAGTGATAGAAGAAATAAAACAAATATTTAGCAAAAGACCCACCACTGTTTGGCCATAGTCATGTACTGAACATAGAGAGCTCGGAAATAAACACAGAGCAGTTTGTCTGTTTAGTATTGTACAGAATGAGAGGTCAATGCCAATAATGTAATGTATCTCCGATGACCATGGTAAAACATACAGGGAAGCTGAACATGCAATAGATTGGCACTCTTAGCCAGATTAACTAAATGAGGTTATGTACCTTGGGTCCCAGAAGTCCAGGTTCATCCTCCAGGACTTTGACCAGCTCCTTCAAGGCATTCCTCAGGAAACCTCTCCTCTCTCTGTGCATGGCTCCACTGGTATACATATGACAACACACATAGTTATCTATATTCTTGACTTTAAACTGTTAATCATATGGTGGCCCTGGTTGCTGGTTCAAATCCGTCTTGAAAGACCATGAAAAAGAGTGCTACTTGTTGTTGATGTTAAAATGGGAGACCGTTCAACCAATTGGTGGCACTATCTGAAGCAGGTCCATCATTTCAGGCTCAGTTTGAGTAAAAATAAATAGTTTTATACACAAGCAGATAACTCACCTGTTGACTATCACATGCTCGCGGCATTCTTTGATATCTGCGATACGCTTACTGTACCTGTCACAACGAAACGAGGAAGGGCGATCAGTAAGAATGGAGCTGACAAAAGTTGACCAGTTTTGCCCAGATTATAGTTCAGTACAGTACACGTTACCAGACAGGGCCTCTACCAACATCATCTTAGAGACACCATCATAATTCAATTAAAACCTTTGTAGGAGCATTGCTAAATATGTGAAAATATGCTAACCAAAACCTTTGTAGGAGCATTGTTAAATATGCTAAAATATGCTAACCAGCAATGTTTTTTGTTGTCTCCAAGAGCATTGGAGAACCAGATCCCAGAACATTGAGAACCAGGGCCCAGAACATTGAGAACCAGGGCCCAGAACATTGGAAAGAAGGGCCTAGAACGTTGGAAACCAGGGCCCAGAATATTGAGAACCAGGGCCCAGAACATTGGAAAGAAGGGCCTAGAACGTTGGGAACCAGGGCCCAGAACATTGAGAACCAGGGCCCAGAACATTGGGAACCAGGGCCCAGAACATTGGGAACCAGGGCCCAGAACATTGGGAACCAGGGCCCAGAACATTGGGAACCAGGGCCCAGAACATTGGGAACTAGAATCAGCTTGACACCCAGTCCAATCACTCTGAGGACAGAGGGTAAATATCATAATAATGTCATACCCTTTCAGGCCATCGAAGTGGTCCTCTGTGATCTTATGGATGTTGATTGTCTCGTCCCTGATGATGGTGAGATAAAGGCCACTGCGTAGGGCCATCTTCCACAGCTCCTGAGACGACTGGTTGGTGTTCAGACTGCTATGACACAGCAGGTAACCCACTGGAGGAGAGACCAACGTGAATATGGGGAATAGAGTTCAACCACTAAAGCCCCCCCCCCCAGAAGGTAGCCTAGAACGAGTCTGAAGATAATAGCTAGTACTCACGAAGGATCCAGCGCTCCATCACCTCTAAGGACAAGTACTCACAGGCCATCTGTGGGAAACACAAGTTAGTCAATATTAGTTAACAATAAGTCGTCAATTGCCGTCTCTGATTATTTCCTGATGTCATGTGAATTATTGTACTTTATGATAACACAAGACACTGACGATCATATGTTGCTGTTGCAGACACACACGCTAACTTCTTCTAAAAGGAATTTGTATCCAGACACATTACTCATTACAAAATATATTATGTGCCATGATATTAGGTATACACTGTGTGTTTGTGTAGTGGTCTCCGTTTCCCACATGAAGAGAACCACGGGGCACAGAGACTAACACAGAACACTATGGTACATCAAAGACGCCAGCGGCTGCCTTTGAAAATCAGCAGACAGGACATTCTAGGGAGGAGGGACAGAAGAGGAAAATAAAATAGAACAAGTGAAGAGAGGAAAAGATAAGAAAACAGAAGATAAGAGATGAAGATAAAATGAAAACAGAATATAGTAGAAAAGGGGAAAGGACAGTCTCACAGTGTCACAGCAGGCAGGGTCCAAAGGAGAGGAGAGAAGAGGGGGGAGAGGAGACAAGAGGATGAGAGAGGAGAGAAGAGGGGAGAGAGGAGAGAAGAGGGGGAGAGAGGAGAGAAGAGGGGAGAGAGGAGAGAAGAGGGGAGAGAGGAGAGAAGAGGGGGGAGAGGAGAGAAGAGGAGAAGAGAAGAGGGGGAGAGAGGAGAGAAGAGGGGGGGAGAGGAGAGAAGAGGGGGGGAGAGGAGAGAAGAGGGGGGGAGAGGAGAGAAGAGGGGGGAGAGGAGAGAAGAGGAGAAGAGGAGAGGAGAGAAGAGGGGGAGAGAGGAGAGGAGGATAGTAGAGAAGAGGGAGAGAGATGCGGTAAACGGGAGTCTCACGGTGTCGCAGCAGGCAGGGTCCAGCATGGCAGCAGGTGCGCTGAGGAGACTGAGGAGTTGAGCGCTGCGCCACTGTTCTGCAGGAAGGTTCCTCCTGGGGTACAACATCTGTAGGGACAGGAGGGCCCCCGTCACAGCCTGGGAAGAGAGGGGGGAGAGGAGTGGGGAAGGAGGGAGTGGGAGGGAGAGAGAGAGAGGGCGCGAGAGAGAGAGGGAGAGATAGGGAGAGTTCTATTTCCATGATAGCGTTATAAGGCCGAAAAGCAGTCAAAATCATGACCTCCATTGGTATTCAGGAATAATGCCCCACGCTAACATTTACAGTCGTTTTAAATATACAGTTAACATTACCCTAGAGAATATACAATCGTGAATTGACCCTAGTGCAGTGGTGACCAACCGGTTGATCACGATCAACTGGTCGATCTTCAAGCCACGATAAAGGCTGTGTTATAAAGGCTTGCGTTCCTTTTTTAGATTTGTGTTGCGATGTTGGTGGTAGACGCGCTTGATTCAGAAGCCCTGGGCATCGGGTAAACAAAGTGTTTTAATTTTGCACCATTTAATTTGTCTGAAATGACAAACTCTGCCTATCTGGTGATAGGGGATATGTGGCTAAATCGAGTTTGCCAGCTGTGCTGGCCAATCGGATAGATCAAATCACCGTGCCTACAGCACTTCCACGACCCCGGCCACAGCAGTGTTTGATACTAGCCTACGTAAGATTTTATAACTTTTAAAACACTGACCACAGAGAGACTGTCAAATAATCCAGCAAAGGGTTATTGTAAAATATATATATATATTCAGCACTGTCAACACTGTTTTTATTCAACACTATTACAAAACATAAAATGTGCTTCTCCTTACTTCCAGTCGCGCTGCATTGAATGAGTAGCCAAGTGTATCGATAGCTCCGCGTTTTTTATTATTATTAGCAGCTCGTCATGTCTATTTTAATATCGAGGAATATTTCACTTTTTCTAGTCCTAGGAACAACATGAATTGTGCATGAGGCAGATTCGGTGCGACTTGAGTTTCACCATCAGGGGGAAAAAGGTGTCCCCTCTCTCTGGTCAGTCTCACGGAGGAAAGGAAGGAGAGAACAGGGACCGTGAGAGGCGGATCCTCTTCTGCTTTCTCCCTCCCTGCGCTAAGACTAATGCTGTGTTCAAAACAACAGAGAACTCAGAAATCTATGACTTCCGATTTCAGTTCGGTCAAGAAAAAAAAACGAGATCCGACTGGGATTTTTTTTTCCGAACTGTCATCCAACTCGGAATCTCTGGCATCTTTGTGAATATGTGAATTGAATATATGTGAATATGCAATTGACATTACCTTAGTGTGAGGGCCGAACTCCTCAGTGAGTTTCTTAATGGGCTGTTCATACTCCATAAACATCTGAGCCAGGCGGGGGTACGCAGGGTCACTGGAGGATCAACCAATCAATCATGACTTAGTCAATCAACCACACATTCATACATGCATACACATACACTGCCATGTACAGTACCAACTCATGCCAACATCAATATCATGTGGTGCCACTCCATAACTCAATCTTCTTTCTTGGCAACACAAAAAAGAAAAATCAGATTCACCATCCTTTCAAATGTCATTCATTTTCACTGTTGGGAGCTGTATTTTTTTTAAATTTAACTAGGCAAGTCAGTTACGAACAAATTCTTATTTTCAATGACGGCCTAGGAACAGTGGGTTTTAACTGCCTTGTTCAGGGGCAGAACAACAGATTTTTTACCTTGTCAGTTCAGGGATTCGATCCAGCAACCCTTTTGGTTACTAGTCCAACACCTAGGCTACCCTGCTGTAACAGTACGGCACACCTCTCCTTCTAAACTCCAGTGGCTCTCCATATTCTACCACTGAGGATTATTATGAAGGAACTGGTGGAAAATGACTGACATTCAATTTCTTTGTTTCCTGTCTGTACAGTATTTTCCTCCTCCTCAGTGTCTTTGATCAAGATAAACGTCCTCCTGCCATGTTGGCTACATAAATAAATATGGTGTGAAATGGGAGGACTGAAAATGTAATTGTACTGTTAATGCACTCTGGGAAATGAATGGAAGGATGTGTTGTTATTGCCAATTTTAAAAGCTATTAATTATGGGTAATCATCTTTGAGATGCTTGGCTATATTGATAGCTCCAGTCAGAGGATTTAAGTTGTTGTGGCTGGGTGTTTGCCCAGCCGTACTGCAGTTAATACCATCCTTTAAGGAATGATGAAAACATCAGGTTTTCTATCAGAAACTGACATTTAAATGCCATCTTCCCTTGGATGAGTGGGAAAAGCCTATGTCAGCTCATCTCTGTCAGAAATTTAAATAAGAGTGAAATGAGCTTGCAGTGCGAGTACGTGATCTGGTTAGGTATTTGCATATGAAAATTAATTAATTCATTGTCCTGTTCAGAAATGTCAATGAAAGATGTATTGAACACGAGCTCAACCATTTTCAATGATTGTTTTCCATTCCAATTTTTTGAATTCTGATTCACTTCCTTAAAATGGGCCTGTATTTGAATAGTTGCTAGACGTAACCGGCCCCACCTGCTGCCATTGGACATCTCGTGAGCACAGTTGTACATGCCCACCAGGACCTTCTTGTCTTCGACGCGTGAAAGCATGACGATGACAGACGTATATGTGATGATCAGCTCCAGGTAGTTCTTGGTGAAGTCAAAGTTCACCGCCTGATTAATGAATAATTGAAGGAATGAATGAATAAATGAATGCATGATTAAATGCATGAATGAATAAATGAATGCATGCATGAATAAATGAATGCAAGCATGAATAAATGCATGACATGTTTTTGAATTAATGATTCAGGTTAAAAAGTAGGTTAACACGATACCATATAAATGAACTGTATGTTGTGATACTTACAGTGGCCCTAGGGGACAAAGTATATACCCTTTCCTATCTACTAGTAAGGGATGTTGTACTCACAATGTTGAAGAAGCACTGGCAGGCATCAATTGTATTCAGCAGTTCATAAACATGATCCTGAAGAAAAAAAGAGTTCATCTGTGGTCAGAACACAGGCTCGGTACAGCCAGATAAGACGTCACATAATGCAGTCGGTTGATGTGTTCGTGTTGCTCTGTAACAGTACAGACGTCACATAATGCAATGGGTTGATGTGTTCGTGTTGCTCTTTAACAGTACAGACGTCACATAATGCAGTGGGTTGATGTGTTCGTGTTGCTCTGTAACAGTACAGACGTCACATAATGCAGTGGGTTGATGTGTTCGTGTTGCTCTGTAACAGTACAGACGTCACATAATGCAGTGGGTTGATGTGTTCGTGTTGCTCTGTAACAGTACAGACGTCACATAATGCAGTGGGTTGATGTGTTCGTGTTGCTCTGTAACAGTACAGACGTCACATAATGCAGTGGGTTGATGTGTTCGTGTTGCTCTGTAACAGTACAGACGTTACATAATGCAGTGGGTTGATGTGTTCGTATTGCTCTGTAACAGTACAGACGTCACATAATGCAGTGGGTTGATGTGTTCGTGTTGCTCTGTAACAGAACAGACGTTACATAATGCAGTGGGTTGATGTGTTCGTATTGCTCTGTAACAGTACAGACGTCACATAATGCAGTGGGTTGATGTGTTCGTATTGCTCTGTAACAGTACAGACGTCACATAATGCAGTGGGTTGATGTGTTCGTGTTGCTCTGTAACAGGACGCCACATTAGACGTCACATAATGCAGTGGGTTGATGTGTTCGTGTTGCTCTGTAACAGTACAGACGTCACATAATGCAGTGGGTTAATGTGTTCGTATTGCTCTGTAACAGTACAGACGTCACATAATGCAGTGGGTTGATGTGTTCGTGTTGCTCTGTAACAGTACAGACGTCACATAATGCAGTGGGTTAATGTGTTCGTGTTGCTCTGTAACAGTACAGACGTCACATAATGCAGTGGGTTAATGTGTTCGTGTTGCTCTGTAACAGTACAGACGTCACATAATGCAGTGGGTTAATGTGTTCGTATTGCTCTGTAACAGTACAGACGTCACATAATGCAGTGGGATAATGTGTGTGACCCCACCCCCCACCCCCCCCTACAGTCCACTACTGTGTCCGTCATCACACATAATGAATAAGGCACAGGACGCACTTCCCTCTGTATAATAACAGAACTCGATTTGACTTCCCTTGAAATTTGTATGATTTCATTCAGAGGATGGAAGAAAAAAAAAGTCACTTTATATGTTAATTCTGTTTGGATAATTGTCGTTTTTATGCTTTGAATACCAAATGCAGTAATACCTGCATAGAATAATGTTTCCCGAGCCAATTCCACACATTCCATGTATTCCAGAACTAGAATGCCTGATTGAACTAACGAAGGGCTTGATGATTAGTTGACCCGCAATACATAAAGTGGACCTGGTCTGGGGGGGGGGGGGGGGGGGGGGCAGTGATGTGGGAAGACTCACCCTGAACTCCATGACGTCTATGAAGGAATCATAGTAGCTGGACATGGCCGCCATCACCTCAGACTTGTGTTTCTGGACGCCTACCAGATACTGCTGCTTTCATTCATGACATATCACATTAGACACATTAGACAGATTATCATGAAACGTTTTTATTGGATTCAGATTAAAGGGCAGCTACTTACACTATTTCCCCTGAAGTCGATGTTGGGGAACTTCTTGTTGATGTATTTGACAGATGCTTCCATGGTCTTGTCTGTCAGGTATTGTGGCCGAAGCTTGGGATCCAAGCATGTCTGGAACAGAACCGGGTGGGGGTTAGGGTTAATGACATTTTGATCCACTCAATTCAGGAAATGAACTATTGAATTTAGTATAATCTATGTCGTTTATTAGGCTCCTGACATGGATTATGGGCCTAATAAATTATTTATGGGGCCTGAAAAGTTTGGTTGTGTTTTGTTTAAAGTGAGACCAATATTTGGACAAAGTAGATAGCAGATCTGTGCTGAGGCTTTGTGAGCGTGCCGAAGCCTGAGTGGATGCAGATCAGTCTGGTTTCCTGTGTGAACTTCCTCTTCACGGCAAGCTGACACTCAGAAAATACATATTCTTACCCGCAGCAGCCACCAAGCTAACTATATTAAGAGATTTTTAAAATTCTATAATGTTAATGATCGATCATTTCCCATCCCAGTGTTTCCATCCACACTGTTCTCCATCACAAACAGGGCAAAAAGCTGTGAATGTCTCAGGAGAAAAACCTGTCTTTCCTTCAAGTTCCTTTTTTTTGTTTTTTGTTTAAGTGTCGCCATTCTCCTCAACAGACCTCCCTCCTCCTCTCTCACCTTCTTAATGTAGTTCATACGCAGCAGGACCCCTCTCCCTCTGTCGTTGAGGATGGTGAGCTTCTCAGCTAGCTTCTGTTGGTAAGCCATGGCCATGGACATGACGCGCCTCTCCCCCCTACTGTTACAGCCCGGGTCTGTCTCCTCTCCTTCAGATCAGGAAACAGTCTGTGACAGCCAGACTCGAAGACAAGTGCACCCAGCCACACCCTGTCACCCTGCTGTCACGTGATTGGTGGAGCTATGCTAAATAACAGAACTGGAGTTGTGGACTTCCTGTCGGTGTCAGTTAAGCCAACCGTTAAACTCTCACTCGTTGTGTGTATTTTGACATGTCAAACAGAGTTGGTAGTCGTTTACTGTAAATGGTACCTCCCGAATCAGGAGAAAGGATATGGTCCTCCTTTATTTGAAGGGTACTATAAGCACTTTATTACACATACATAACAAGTACATAGGCATTATCTCAACAAATCACCAATTGACATCGGTTTCCCGTGTGGCTCAGGTGGTAGAGCATGGTGCATGGTCAATGTCAGGGTTGTGGGTTCGATTCCCATGAAAATGTACACACTACTGTAAGTTGCTCTGGATAAGAGCATCTGCTAAATTATGTAAATGTCCTAAGGATCTGCCAATAATGACATACCCAAATCTAACTGCCTGTAGCTCAGGCATTGAAGCAAGGATATGCATATTCTTGATGCCATTTGAAAGGAAACACTTTGAAGTTTGTGGAAATGTGAAAGGAATGTAGGAGAATATAAAACATTAGATCTGATAAAAGAAAATAGAAAGAATAAAACCAACTGTTTTTTTTGTATTTTGTTTTGTACCGTCAGCTTTGAAATCCAAGAGAAAGGCCATAATGTATTATTCCAGCCCAGGCGCTGATACAATGAACCATTGAATTTCTGGAGAACAAGACCGCCCAAATGTGCCAAATTGATTTATAACTTTTCAAGTTCATCGCTGTGAACCCTCCTGAAACAATAGCATGGCATTATTTAACTGTAATAGCTACTGTAAATTGGACAGTGCAGTTAGATTAACAAGAATGTAAGCTTTCTGCCCATATCAGATATGTCTATGTCCTGGGAAATGTTCTTGTTACTTACAACCTCATGCTAATCACATTAGCCTACATTAGCACAACCATCTCGCGGGTGGTGGGGGACACCGATCCTGTAGAGGTTTTAATTAACAACACTGCAAGTTTGTGAGTGAATGGTGAGAATAGACTAGAGAGCAGTGTTCCATCAGTCTCCATTAGATGGCACCCTATACCAGCTTGTGGCTGAGCTAAATACCATGCTGCAGTATAGGCTGGTTTTGACATACAGCGATGAAGCCTACCTACTCTGCTCCTGGACTCAATATAGAATCTCCCCTCAAAGGGCTTTTTTGTACAAGAATATATAGGCTTAACCTAGCCTGGTCCAAGATGTGTTTGTGCTGTCTTGCCATTGTATGGTAATTGTCTCATGGACTTGGTAAGACAGCAAAAAAAGATCTAGGACCAGGCTAGACTTACCTTGAGTCTGGGAAACTGTTTTTTGGAGCTAAGACTATCTATAAAAACCTTTTTACATAAGCAGACGTCACAAAGTCCTTATACAGAAACCCAGCCTAAAAACCCAAAGAACAAGCAATGCAGAAACACGGTGGCTAGGAAAAACTCTAGGAAGAAACCTAGAGAGGAACTAGGCTCTGAGGGGTGGCCAGTCCTCTTCTGGCTGTGCTGGGTAGAGAGGAACCAGGCTCTGAGAGGTGGCCAGTCCTCTTCTGGCTGTACAGAGTGGAGATTATAACAGTACATGGCCATATCGTTCTTCAAGATGTTCAAACGTTCATAGATAACCAGTAGGGTCAAATAATAATCACAGTGGTTGTAGAGGGTCAGCACCGCAGCAGTAAATGACAATAGTCTTTTCATAGCTGAGCATTCAGCGGTCGAGACAGCAGGTGTGGTAGAGAGCGAGAGAGAGTAAGCGAGACATAATGACTTTATGACAAATTCATAAACTATACATGACACATTCACAAGCAGACCTATTTTCAACTTACATATGAAAACAATTACTTCAATACTTAGTGATTTGACAGCCCAATTCAAATAAGTTCATATATTTTGACAGTTATGGGACAAACAATAGAAAATGTGTTTCTAGATTTCTGTCTGGAACAATAAGGTCTTCATTAACCTGGCTAACAGCTCAGACACATAAACAATAATGTCTCCTGTAACCTGGCTAACAGCTCTGAGATACATAAACAATAATGTCTCCTGTCTCCTGTAACCTGGCTAACAGCTCTGATACATAAACAATAATGTCTTCATTAACCTGGCTAACAGCTCAGATACATAAACAATAATGTCTTCATTAACCTGGCTAACAGCTCAGATACATAAACAATAATGTCTTCATTAACCTGGCTAACAGCTCAGATACATAAACAATAATGTCTTCATTAACCTGGCTAACAGCTCAGATACATAAACAATAATGTCTCCATTAACCTGGCTAACAGCTCAGATACATAAACAATAATGTCTTCATTAACCTGGCTAACAGCTCAGATACATAAACAATAATGTCTCCTGTAACCTGGCTAACAGCTCAGATACATAAACAATAATGTCTTCATTAACCTGGCTAACAGCTCAGACACATAAACAATAATGTCTTCATTAACCTGGCTAACAGCTCAGACACATAAACAATAATGTCTCCTGTAACCTGGCTAACAGCTCTGAGATACATAAACAATAATGTCTTCATTAACCTGGCTAACAGCTCAGATACATAAACAATAATGTCTCCTGTAACCTGGCTAACAGCTCAGATACATAAACAATAATGTCTCCTGTAACCTGGCTAACAGCTCAGATACATAAACAATAAGGTCTTCATTAACCTGGCTAACAGCTCTGAGATACATAACAAACACTGCTATTTACAGACATAATGACTCACTAAAGAGATAGCCAAGCTCACTAGAGAAAACTCCACCTGTTCAGTAACCCTGTGTCTTTCTCTATCTTTCTCAACCAGATGCCATAAACTGTCTTAGCAGAGAACTTCTCAGCAGACCTGGGTTCAAATAGTATTTGAAACATTTCAAATGCTTTAAGTGTTTGCTTTACCAGCTGCCTAGAATTCCAGATGTCCCGGGTTTGGACTTTTGAGTCTATGCTCCTGGTTTAGTTGCACCAAGCAAAATGAATCACAGTCAATTACATATTGTCACGCCCTGATCTGTTTCACCTGTCCTTGTGATTGTCTCCACCCCCTCCAGGTGTCGCTTATTTTCCCCGGTGTATTTATCCATGTGTTTCCTGTCTCTCTGTGCCAGTTCATCTTGTATATTTAGTCAAGTCAACCAGTGTGTTTTTTGCTGTACTCTGTTTAAAAAAATATATATATTATCTTTTGCTTGTCTTCCTTCCGTCCCGTGTGGCTCAGTTGGTAGAGCGTGCCGCTTGCAATGCCAGGGTTGTGGGTTCATTCCCCACGGGGGGGCCAGGATGAATATGTATGAACTTTCCAATTTGTAAGTCGCTCTGGATAAGAGTGTCTGCTAAATGACTTAAATGTTCATGGTTTTAACCCCTGCCTGACTCTGGACTACTGTCTTGCCTGCCTGATCATCCTGCCTCCCCTGCCCTTGAATCTGCCTGCCCTTCGGTACCTTTTGGACTCTGAACTGGTTTCGACCCTTTTTGCCTGTCCACGGCCATTCTCTTGTCTTACAATATTTTTGAATCCAATAGGGTATGACTCCAACCATCTGCCTCCTGTGTCTGCATCTGCTTCTGGCCTTGTGTCATGATACATATACAGTATTTGAAATTATCTCAAACCCAGGTCTGAACTCTCAGAAAGACAGCAGTACTGCAGACACAGGAGGCAGATGGTTGGACCCGATTGGATTCAAAAACTATTGGATGATGGAATTCATTTTCATCAACCACACAGAGCAGAAAACCAATGATTGACATCCACTAGAATGAGCCTAAAGATGACGTATTTAATTTCACACTGAGTCTGAGGGAGTTAAGACATGTTAACAAGGTTGTCTGGGTGAGGTTGGGGGAGGAGAACAGGACAGGTGGAGGGAGATGGGTTGTGTTCAGTGGGTGAGGCTGAGAATAGGGTTGTGATTGGTGGGTGAGGCTGGGAGATGGGTTGTGATTGGTGGGTGAGGCTGGGAGATGGGTTGTGTTTGGTGGGTGAGGCTGGGAGATGGGTTGTGATTGATGGGTGAGGCTGGGAGTAGGGTTTGGGCCCGGGGTGCGACTGGGGTAAGAGTAGAACCTGGGGGTGTGGTTTTGGGTAGGCTTGGAAGACTGGGGTAAGAGTAGAACCTGGGGGTGTGGTTGTAGGTAGGCTTGGAAGACTGGGGGTAAGAGTAGAACCTGGGGGTGCGGTTGTGGGTTGTGGGTAGGCTTGGAAGACTGGGGTAAGAGTAGAACCTGGGGGTGCGGTTGTGGGTTGTGGGTAGGCTTGGAAGACTGGGGTAAGAGTAGAACCTGGGGGTGTGGTTGTGGGTAGGCTTGGAAGACAGGGGGTAGGTCTAGAGGTGGTGGGTTAGGCTAGAGGCTGGCTGGGTGGGGCTGCTATAGGCCAGGCTGCACCCCAGACTTCAGTGGAGAAGCTCACAGGTCTGAGCCATGTGGAGATGCAGGAGAGGTACTGGCTACAGCGTGGGAAGAACCCCGCTAAACCTTCCCTGGCGTTATGTCACAGTGGAGGGGGAGGGAATAATATTTCATACCATATTCATTTTGACTCCGCTGTTTCCAAGACCTCTCTCTGACCCATCCTGAAAGAATTCAGATCAGCTATAGACAGGGGGGATTTTGGTATACATTATAGAAAATCCCAAATAGAGATGGGGATTAAACACACAGCACATAATATGACACATTTGGATCCTTGGAATGTGTTTTTCATTAAACCTAAGTTTATTCAGAGGTGTGCTGCAGAATGTTTGTGTTGATTCAGGTGACTGTCAGTTCAGTGCCTAGTCGTGGTCTCCTCTCCTCTCGTTTCCTCTCCTCTCGTTTCCTCTCCTCTCATCTCCTCTTTTCTCCTCTCTCCTTTTTATTTGACTTCTCACTTATTTTGATGTGACTGTATAATAACAGTACTGTATCTGGGATTTCCCCTTCTCCTCAGTTCTCAGTGAGTTTAGACGCTGGGCCATGACACCTTGTTGCTTGTCTGAGGGTAATTATTAGCGATGTATCTGCTGCTACATATGGAGACGATGAAAGAGAACACATTCTGTTGGATCTTGGTTTTGAGTCACAACAAAAGACCAAAAAAAAGCCAACATAACGCTTGAGCAAAAGAGTGAGAATTAATTTACACACTTAAAACAAAGAAAATAAGGGGAACAGAAATAACAATTACTGGCAAAGGAAAACCTTTCAACTTATAGTTTTTCTCTTTTCATTATTGCTCATATCCACTTTCGTCCACGATACTCCCTCAGGGATCCTAGTGGAACTGACAGTGGAATGTAGAAACTAGAGAGAGGGGGAGGGTTATGAGAGAACCAAGTAGAGAGAGAGAGAGGGAGGGGGGGAGAGAGGGGGTTATGAGAGAACCAAGTAGAGAGAGAGGGAGGGAGGGAGGGAGAGGGTTATGAGAGAACCAAGTAGAGAGAGATGGAGGGAGGGAGAGGGTTATGAGAGAACCAAGTAGAGAGAGAGAGGGGGAGGGAGAGGGTTATGAGAGAACCAAGTAGAGAGAGAGAGGGGAGAGGGTTATGAGAGAACCAAGTAGAGAGAGAGGGAGGGAGGGAGAGTGTTATGAGAGAACCAAGTAGAGAGAGAGAGGGGGAGGGAGAGGGTTATGAGAGAACCAAGTAGAGAGAGAGGGAGGGAGGGAGAGGGTTATGAGAGAACCAAGTAGAGAGAGAGAGAGGGAGAGGGTTATGAGAGAACCAAGTAGAGAGAGAGGGAGGGAGGGAGAGGGTTATGAGAGAACCAAGTAGAGAGAGAGAGAGGGGGAGGGAGAGGGTTATGAGAGAACCAAGTAGAGAGAGAGAGAGGGAGGGAGAGGGTTATGAGAGAACCAAGTAGAGAGAGAGGGAGGGAGGGAGAGGGTTATGAGAGAACCAAGTAGTGAGAGAGAGAGGGAGAGGGTTATGAGAGAACCAAGTAGAGAGAGAGAGAGGGAGGGGGTTATGAGAGAACCAAGTAGAGAGAGAGAGAGAATGAGAGAGAAGAAAAGAGAAGGAAAGAGAAAGAGAGAAGGTAGAGACTGAGACAGAGGGAGAAAGATAGATCAAAACAGAGATAGAGAGATGAATTAACCTGCAGCCCTATAATATATATGTCTTCCAATAATATATATCTTCCTATAATATATATCTTTTCCTATAATATATATGTCTTCCTATAACATATATGTCTTCCTATAATATGTACCTCTTCATATAATACATATCTTCCTATAAGTCTCAGATGTTTCAGTGTTCAGGCTGTGTTCACTGTGAGGTGATAATTAGAGACTCCGAGGTTGAGGAAGATGTCATGGAGACATGTCAGGGACAAGCAGAACTCGGCTCATTTAGCCAACAGGATGTCCAATGGTACCAACCACCCAGCTGACAGGGCAAGGTGGCAAGAGATCTGTAAATATGCCAGCATGGCAGAGCAACACAGGACCAGGCGGAAAGGGGGGAGGAACAGAGCAAGTGGGAGAGGGGGGGAGGGACAGGGGGGAGAAACAGGGACAGAGAAAAGGGGAAGAGTGGGGGAGAAGCTGGGAGTTAACAGTGAGAGGTGGAAGGTGATCAGACAGTTTAATCCTGTTACCTCAGGGTTCAGCTCATGTCTGGGAACAGGCCATCTTGCTACTGGAGCTCAGTCTGGGTCAGACCAGTCCAGAATCCCTGTAATCCCTAATGGAATGGACTGCTTCGTTTTGTGATCACATCATTTCCCAGGTTGTGAAACTTTCCTTTCTAACATTAAAGAAATACTGCATCCATCATACGCAAATGTATCTATTCTTTAACTTTTAGTTTTCTTGTGTTGTCAGATTGTCCCAGAATTGTGTATCC